>NW_026125344.1:0-142786 GCF_943737965.1 Phodopus roborovskii | reverse complement strand
AGGAAGCTCGTGAGCAACTGGTAAGTTAGGACTGTCCATAGGACACATTTCAAAGGGAAAAATGATGTTTCAAATATACTTGCTAAATTTGTGTCATTAAAACTTTGTAATCACATATAGAAAATCATATAAATATCTTTAATGTGTTTAATCTTATCATATGTCTAAGATAAACATAATATGCGCTTATATTATTTTTATGCCAATATTTAAATGTATATTTTGTGGACGGATAACAACTCATTAAATATCCTTTAAATCTATGATCCTTTGCACCAACAGACAGTAGTTCAAAAATTTTTAGTATAGAATATCTTAATATTCTTAAAGATAAATAAGCCCTCAACAATTTTTTGGGGCTGGAATTAAAACTAAGTATTAAAGCTATTCAATGAAGAATAACAAAACTGTTGAATGTTAACATATGTAAAATTAAAAGAAAATATGTTTTCCAAATTAATGAAACTGAGTAGGAAAATGACATTGATTTGCATTTGTAAATTTGATGTTGTACTTAATAGAAAGCAGTCAGATATTCTTTTCTTACTCTATTTTGTGATGGGTTGTTGGAGAATTCTGTTGTCAGAGTTAGCTAATTATTGTTTTCTTGTTAGAATATTGAGCATTTTGGTAGCCTTCTGTATCTGTGGGATATTGTTTAGTCTACTAGGTAATTGTTACTCTGGTGTATAATTTTTGTAATAGCATGCATTGTTTAAAACAAATGTTGATTATTAGAATTATGCAGCTCTTCTATATGTAATGTATTTCCATATATTTAATGTATTAAGGTAATCTGGTTCCTTATGTTACATAATTTTGCATATGTATTACATATAGCTGTAAAATCTATGCCTTTGTCTACCTACCCACCTTACATCTTGTGTGTGTGACTGTGGTATGTGTAAGTGTATGCATTTCATACACAGAGGCCAGAAGAAGGGTGTGTCAAGCACTTTCAGATCACCACTGTGCTTCATTTGTTTGAAGTAGGTTTCTTATTGAACCTGGAGTTCATGTCTTTTTTGCTAAACTGGTAGCAAGCGTACTCTTAGTAATCCTGTCACTGCCCTGGTAGCACTGGGACATGGGAGATTATATTTGATTGTTATGTTGATGTTGGAATCCAAATTCAGGTCTTTGTTACAGTGCGAGCTCTAAAACCACAAGCTACCTCTATGTTACATAAGTATTCCTTGTTATTTCAATTTTGTTTTGTTGGTTTTTTTGAGACATGGTTTCCTCTGGGTAGCAAACCTGGCTGTCCTGAATTTGTTTTGTAGACCAGGCTGGCCTTGAAATCACAGAGATCTGCCCGCCTCGGCCTCCCAAGTGCTGGGATTAAAGGTGTGGGCCACCACCGCCAGGCTACCTTCAACAGTCTTTTAAAAAGCTGCATTCTAGGAAGCTATTTCAGAGAAAGCAGTAAATTTTTCCAGAATTACGATTCTTTACATATTGGAATCTTCTTTATGAAAAGAATACTGTGTTTACTGTAGTCTCTGATTGGACATGTCTACTTTATTCATTTAGTTCTCTGGTGACATAAGATAAAAAGTCTTTCTGAAGTTGTAATTTACCACTTGTCTACAATCATGAATTAAGTACTTTGCCTCATTTAATTTTTAAGGGACTGGCTCACTGCTGTCAATGCTGGCCTTCATCTCCCTACACTAAAGTGATGCTCCTTGTGTCATCATCCTGAGTAGCTTGCCTCACAGGCTCACCACTACAACTAATTTTGTTTTAAAATATTTGTAAATTACAGGTGTGTGTGTGTGTGTGTGTGTGTTTGTGGTCAGATGTAAAATAAATAAAATAAATTTGTATGTCTAAAAGTGCCATCTTTCTCTCTATTTCTTAGATGCAGAAATTGAAGCAGAAGAATTTACTAGAAACTATATATTGAACTCAAGTCTGCACCTCAACCACATCTTGTACCTTTTCTTAAGGTAGGGGGTATATTTCTTTGGAGAAATTGTTTGGGTTAAATTGATTTAAAATCTGAATGTTTTAATGTGACTGGAAATCAGTGGGAAGATACTAACGTTGAATGAAACTATAGCACTTTGTAAAGTATAAGACAACATTCATAGTATTGACTTGAGCAGTTTAGATAAAAGAGGCCTAAAGTGGTTTAAGAAACATTCACTTGCTCTTAGTTACTTGGGCAAGGGGCTTATATCACATGTGTGGAGGTCAGAGCACAACTTGAATGAGTAGGTTTTCTCCTCTCCCATGGAGGTTCATGGTATAGAACTCTGGTGCTAGGTTTGACGGCAAACATATTTACCCACTGAGCCATCCCACTGGTTCCCCACAATGTGAGCTTTCTTGCCTGTCAGGGTTCCACTTCCTTGAACTCTAAATAAACACATAGATGCTATATTAATTATGAATCTGTTGGCTGATAACTAGCTCTTTCTTAATTATTAACTCCATTTCTATGAATTTCAGTATTTCCACATGGTGGTCTTATACTGAGAAGGGTCCGAGCCTCTGACTCCTTTGGTGGTTCACATGGCGACTGTTCTGGGGGGTGGAGGGATGACTGTCTTCCTGCCTTCCCAGAATTCTCCTCGTCCTAGTTCTACCTATCTTCCTGCCTCATTGGCCAGACAGTGTTTTATTCATCAATCAATAAGAAACATTTACACAGGACTTCCTCATCAGCTCCTCTTTCTGTCTAAATAAAAAGAAGGATTTTAACTTTAACATAGTAAAATTATATATAACAAAACAGTTATCAAATAAGAATCCATAGTTAACAATATTTATCCATTAACATTTGGCAAAATTTAATGAAAATATTCTATCATCTATCCTATCTTTGTGAGTCTAAAGTTTTATATATAATTTATTATTATAACTAAGAAACTATAACCATAACTATCTGTCTTCAACTCCATCAAAGACCACAGAAGGATAATATGTAAACTCTAGGAATTGACAGAGACATCTCGGCTGCCTAGACAGTAACCTGAAGTTTCTTTGTAATGTTGGAGCATCCGTCTTTAGCCCATAGGTCATGGTGTGTCTAGTAGATTTCTAGTCTACCTGTCTGCCTGTATTGGCAGTTTGTCAGTCATTTTTCTATGTGTCCTGCAGAATGTCTGGCAGAATCTTCCACGGCGTAGGGAACTTTAGGACTGTCCCATCTTGTTTTAGCAAATTTAGCAGTTACTTTCCTGTGGGTCCTGCATGTCTTTGTACATCTAGAGCCATAGCTAGTGTTGGGCAGATTTTTCTGGAATGTAAAATCACCCATGGACATTGTGTGAATGCCCTGACTTACTTGCTATTTATTGAGACAATAGAGGCATTGCCTCTAAGGCCCCTTCATTCCTAATGATTTTTAATTGTGGGTTCTATTCCATAGCAGTGATATTTTCCATTGGTGCTTTGCCCCCATTGTGTGTACTGTAAGGGAGAAGGAGAAAAATTATGACTATCTGCTGTGACAGATGATGTCAGTCAGCTTCTCACTTGTAACAATAAATGTTGAGTGTGTTAAGCTTTTAAGAGAAAGTCATGTTTTGGCTCAACAGTTTTTTTTTTTAGAATTCTTGATTTGTGATTGCCTCCATGGTTTTAGCTCAGACAGCGTATCATGACAGCAGCGTGTGATAAAGTCAGACTGCCTGTCAGGTGGCCTGATGTGAAAGAGAAAGAAACTAGAGTCCTGTAAATGGCATGCCCCACTGGCCGTAAGATGAGGGTTCACACTGGGCCCCACCTTTTTAAGAATTTCTACTAGTACTTTTCCATGGTGCCAAGTTGGAGTCCAGTCCTCTAATACACAACCTTGAGAGGCGCCAAGGTTTATCTCAACCACAGCAGAAGACATGATGTGCATTGTTCACACTTGATTGCCATATGACCTTTGAGAATAGATACTGTGATAGTATTTTCTGTTTTAGAGAGAACAAAAACCAGTTAAATTTCATTATCTTTGTTTGCCCAGGATATTCATTTTTACTTTGAGTGTTTTGCCTGCATGGATGTAAGTGCACTGTGTGTTTCTTATCCCAAGAGGTCAGAAGGTGTTAGATCTCTTGTAACTGTAGTTATGGATGGTGTGAGTTGCCATGTGGGTGCTGGTAACCAAACCTGGACAATCTACCATCGACCATTAACTACAAATAAATAAATCCCAGGGAAGTAGTGGGGCTTGTGTGCCTTTCACCTTCTACTACACAACAGTTGGAAGGAACAAATTTTGTGCTGATCTTTGTCTTAAAATAAGTTTTTGTTTCGAGAATTTCATAAATTCATACTGTATGTTTTAATCATATTCATCATGTCCCTCCCATCCATAGTTTGATGCTATGTTCATTTTATAGTCCTTATTTAATACCTCCCAAGTTCATGTTTTTTTAATTATTATTATTATAAACCCAGTGAGTTCAGTTTGTGCTACCCATATGCTCATGGGTGTGGGGGGGACATTATCTGTTGTGAGGCCAACCGTACCAGGAGCCACACTCCTAAGGAAACTGATTCTTCCTTCCCTCAGAGACCATTAGTCAATAATTCCTCAGTTAGAGGTGGGGCTTAGTGAGCTTTTCCCATTTTATGATGGGGTGTTGATGGCCTTGATTTAGTTCTGGTCTTTGTGCAGGCAGCCAGAGCTGTTAATGCCGTGGAGTGAAGTCCTGTCATGATCCAGAGGACTCTATTTTAGATCAGTCCTTCTGACCTGGTCTTTACTTTTTTTGCTCAAGCTCTTTGGCATGTCCCATGAGCCCTGAGGGGAAAGATCATTAGTATAGATCTCCATTTGTGACTGAGTCTCTTCACTTTGAACAGTTTTGACTTTCTGTGCTAACTGCCACCCACTGAAACAAAGAAACTTCTAATATCTGAGAGCTGCACTGATCTGTAGTTTAGAGTTAACAATTTAGATAAGTTTGGTATTATGTTCATTTAACAGAATAATAGTAGGTATCCTTGTAGCATATGAGCTCCCCAAATATTGGTTCCTGGTCAGGTTTACAGTACCAGGCATGCACATCCTATAATATCCTTGCCAGCATTGCACCCATGTGTGTATTTTTGCTAAGCCACTTATTACTGTAATTCAGCAGAGTTTCTCTCTAGCTAACACAGTTGATGACTTATTTTCTGGCAGCATGCATAGTACCTTCCAGTATTGTGAAGCTAACCAGTAATGAGGTACCTTCCTGATCAGTACTAACTTGATTTCTCCATGTCCTCTGGGGACCCTCTTCCATAGTAGGGTCTTACCAAATGGAAATAGCTTGTATTGCTTTCAGGGTCTCTGTGACAACCTTGGCTAACAAGTTGAAGGGATGTATCCCACACTTTTACTGTTTTCTTTTTTTTTAATCCCTTCCCCTATCTTCCCATCCTTTTCATCACCAAAATCTCTGTAGACCAGGTTGGCTTCAAACTCACATAGATTTGCCGCTCTGCTTTCCAAATGCTGGGATTAAAAGCTTGCATCACCACTGTTGACCCCATTTTCTCCTCTTTTATGCAGAGATCTTGTGAAGGTAATCATAGCTTGACTCTGTTCTACATGGGCCATCCCTTCCTCTAGTGCTGTAACATTCTTTTTTATTGTTTGTAGTTTTGGTTTTCTTTTCTTTTGTTTGTTTGTTTGTTTGATTTTTCGAGACAGGGTTTCTCTGTGGCTTTGGTTGTCCTGAACTAGGCTCTGTAGACCAGACTGGCCTTGAACTCAGAGATCCACCTGCCTCTGCCTCCTGAGTGCTGGGATTAAAGCAGGTGCCACCACCACTTCTAACCTGCTCTAACATTCTTTACCCCACTTCTGTGATATTCCCTGAGCTTTGAAGGGGGTTGATATACATGTCTCAGTTATAACTGGCCATTCATGGCTACTTATCCTAAACACTTTGACCAATTATTAGTTTATATAGACTAGTGACTACTGCAAAAGAAGCTTCACTGACCCAAAGCTAACACTAATCTAGAGATACAGTTATTTAGAAAGCAATTTGGTGAGTATATAATGCTCATTTAATCCAAAGAACAGCAATAACATTGTTACTAGGCTTATGATCTCCTCAACCAGAAGATTTCGAACCAGTTCATAGCAGCAGGGCTTCAGATCTAGTCAGAAAGCAATTATCTCTTCTGTAGTAGTGGGAAAGTCACTGTTGCACTAGTGGCTGCATCTTGCTTGGCTTTGTGCATGGAGAATACATAGTTGAATGAAACCCTTTGGTGGCTTTCCCTGGAACAGCCTAAATGGCACATCTGAGGACTGGAGGGGTACTAGCATGGATGAGCTGCCAGTCCAGTTTCAACTTGCTTTTTTGTTTTGTTTTGTTTTGTTTTAGACCATATGCAACAGGGTCTTATTTAATAGTCAGGTCTAGTGAGCAACCAACAGCAGTGGCAGCTGCCCATGTTGTTTGGGGGCCTTGGGACTTTGACCAACAAACTGAAGCAGTAGCCCAATGCTGGCAATGAGAATTCCTTTTACTGACCTCTGGGTTTCCTGCAAGCAGCTGTATCTACCACACAGGATCCTCCTCCATTCTAACTCTTACTGTTTCTAATAGCTTACTAAGCATTGGATTCTTCCTTTTTCCTCCATACTTTCTAGTTTTAGTTCTCTCTCTCCCCATCCTCCAGCCTCTTTTGTTCCCTCCTCACTTACACCTTTCTACCGACAGTATCACTCTCCTTTCTGTCATGAGTTGTAGTACTTGTTCCTTGCCTAAAGAACCTTTCTAAGGCGCGAACTCTAGTACCCTAGCTAAATTCACTAACCTAACCCACCCCTCCTTCCTTTCCCTTCCTTTCCTTACTTATTTGGAACTCACTTGTAGACCAGGTTGGCCTTGAACTCAGATATCCTCCTGCCTCTGCCTCCAGAGTGCTAGGATTAAAAGGAGTGTGTCACCATTCCAGGCTGTATCTGGGTTCATATGACCCGTGAATTCTCTCCCTCTCTCTCTCTCTCTCTCTCTCTCTCTCTCTCTTTTTTGAACACTTGATATCTGCTGGCATCACTGAGAGAGCTTGGGGGTTAAACGCTACAATAAAGAGGATAGAATTGGCATTTCAGCTTAATCTGGTCATGGTTAAGAAATAATTAAAGATATACTTATATTGTCTGTTTAACTTTCATTAACATTTGTTGCCAACTAGTTTTTCTGAGAAATTCCTTTTACATTTCCAGCTAAAACATATTAAATCATTTTTTTTGTGTTTTATTTTCATGGAAAGGCTTTACATCCAATGTTTGAAAGCAGAAAATGACCTAGATTTTTTCTATGTTATGATAATCAATAATCTTTGTGTGGACTTAGATGCGTAGGAGAGATGTGTTTTATTTTACCAAGTTGATCATTGACATGTCCAAATAAATTTAATATTTTGTCTTTATATTAATATTTCTCAAATAGAGAAAGCAATTTGGCCTTTAAATTATTGTATACATATATTATTAGAAAAACAAATGATACTAGTTTTCTCAGATGAAACATTTGAGATAATTTTATGTTGTTAAATACAAATTTTCATTGTTTTTAGCTTATTCTGTTACCTTTATGTTCTTTTCTCTTACCTTTTCTAGAAGAGTGTGCTGCATTTGGTAGCCCTAACTCCCAGAGCTTCATTGAGAACTGTGTTCAGGGAGATCTCTAGTGAGGTGGTCGTTGCCTCCTTTGTACCACGACAGCAACGATCTCTTTCCTGTGGTGACAAGTACTGTTTCGAGTCCTTGTTGTCTCTGGAGCAACAGCACCCAGAACTCTGTCTGTTCAGACTCTGAATGCACTCTCTGGTCCAGGAGGAGCAAACACTGGAGTTGTGGCATTGCACTCTGCCATTCCCAGGTGCTGGGGCAAGGTTCAACACCTGCAACTGTTTTGCTCCAGACTTCAAAACCTCTTACAATAGTACCAACACAGTGACAGCAGTATCCATTCATCCTGAGAAGCCAGTCGTGTCTGGGAGCAGCTACACTGGCTTCCATCAGTAACTTTTGGAGATACTTCAGCTGCACTCGCTTGTCTTCGCCTGTGAAGCCTGCCATTACCTCTGCTGGGACCAAACCTGACAAACCCGCCATTGGCACTCCGGTCCAGATCAAGCTTGCACAGCCAGGCCCCCTTCTTCCACAGTCAGCTGGCATTCCCACAGGCCGTCCAAGTCAAGCAAACTAGTGAGTACCAGTTCATTTCTTCCTTAACTACTTACTCAGAAACTTCACACATTCAGGAGATTGACAAGACTTTGTATACTTCCCAAATTTGACTAGTTGAGATTTTTTTAGCCTCACCTGTTCAGTTTCCCACTTTATGGTTGCACAGAGAAGCTCACACAAAGTGTTTACTGAACACTGAGAGGGTTTGTGGAAGTTGTGAAAGTTGTGATAAAAGTCTATTTTTATTTCCTACTCTATCCACTTTCCTTTCTTCTTTTTCAGTGCTAAAGATAGTGCAGAAATACCTTAGGCATTCTAGGGTAAAAATTCTGCCACTGAAATATATCACTGGCCTTTTTTTTTTTTTTTTAACTTACTGCCAAGTTGGCTTTAAATATGTAATCCTGGGAATACATAATTGTGCCCTCAAATGACTGTGTGTATTTCTTAATAAAAAGGATGGTTTTATATTAACATAGCCAAACCTGTTGTCACTAATAGGGGCATTAAGATAATATTTATTGTTCCAATATTAATCTTTAAATAATAATTGTTTTAACATTTATTTTATTTTTGTTTGATATGTGTGTTTTGCTTGCATGAATGTACATGCATGGGACTCACAGATCCTCTTCCTGATTCCTAAGTGTTGGGATTACATTACTATAATTATTTAAGAGCCTCAATTATTTGCTAGGAAGCTTCTTTTATGTTATTGCTTCAATATTACATTAAGTCTAAATATGTTTGGGAGCTATTACATAGGTGATTGTTATGATGACCTTATTTTAGTACTGAAGATTGAAACTAGGGCCTCGTGGAATTCTGGACAAGTGTTCTTTCTATTTCAGCTGTTACCCAGCCTTTGTTGTGCGCCTCTCTCTCTCTCTCTCTCTCTCTCTCTCTCTCTCTCTCTCTCTCTCGTGTTTATGTGTGTTTATTTACAGGTATGTGGAAGTCAGAGGTTGATAATGGATTTTTGGTGGATTTCAGTCCATCTTGTATTCTGCATAGTGCAGTCTCCTTGGAGGTGTGGGCTATTTTTCCTACTTCTGACACCAGATATCGTGGTTTAATAAGGATCAGGATAAACAAATGGGCCGAACAGAGGTTTATTCAGGGAGAAATAACTTACAACCCAGACAGATGAACATCAGCAGGTTCCACCGGATGCTCTCCTCTCTGCCCCCCACCAGCAAGAGAGCACCCTGGGCTCCTCCTCAGACCTAGTTTCCCAGGTCACTCCCACCCCTGTCTCCACCCCCAATGGGCGTGGTCAGTGCCACAGATGCCAACAAGGTGAATATTTCACTACATATGTGCCACCCGTTTTCTGGTGCCTTAAGAGGCCAAAAGTGGGATTTGTAATTACAGAGTTGTGAGCCTCCCACATGCAAATGAACTTGTGTCCTCTGGAAGAGCAGAAAACACTCTAACACTGAGCTATTTCTCCATCCCTTCACACAGTTGTATCCTCCTGTTTCTGCCCCTCAGTGTTGGACTACAGGCATGCTGGGAGCACTATCCATTGAATCATTTTCCACTACATTTTGTCTTTCAAACAGGCCAGGCGGAGTGGTGTAGGTGGTGATATACACCTTTAATCCCAGACTTGGGGAGGCTGAGGCAGGGATCTCAGTGATTTCTAGGTCAGCCTGGTCTACAAAAGAGTACCAGGACAGCAGGGGAAACAAAAGAGTCAAAACAAAAGTCCCAGGGTCTTGCTCAGTTGCCATGCTGCATTGACCCTAGTCCTCCTGCCTGCCTCCGCCAGGACTAGTATAGGCCTGTGCCATTCACTAGGCGTGGCTCTTATTTGGAGTTTTGCTACTAATATTTAAAAAAAGATAAGGAGTAAAGGAGAGTAAAGAGAATAAGAGTGCATTTTTATTCTTGGTATGTTGAATATATTATTTGTTTAAAAGAAGGAAGTTTTAGCTGCTAATTTGTTTATTATTTAGAATTTTATACTTCATTAAGGAAAACACACTCAGTATCTATCCAGATGGGGCTTTCTCTGTATAGCCCTGGCCATTCTGAACCCACTTTGTAGACCAAGGAACACCAGATCTGCCTGCCTCTGCCTCCCAATTGCTGGGATTAAAGGAGTGTGCCACCAGCACACATTTTATCAGAAGACTATAAAAGTATTGTTAACTCGTGGGAGCTGCTACATGGTGAGTTAATTTGCAGTTGCTTTTCTAAGTTCTTAACACAGACTGCTGTTCTTTTGGTTATTTGGTGATTGCTTTTGTTATATTGTTATGTTATGTTAGATATGCTGTTTTGGATCCTTTGATGTAGTTCACTCTCTAGTGTATGATTTTAAGAGGCTGCATCTGCCCATTATTAGTCTTTAAGACAACTTCAGGCATAGTAGGTGGCTGGCATTGAAGGACAGTCTTAACAGTTAAATAGTGAGGTAACAGTCATTTAGAGCGCCCTCACCTCCTTATCTCTTAACACTGTGTTTGAATTAATATATAAGCTGTGGCAGGATTTCACTGGGTGCCTGAACTTAAACTGAGATATGAAACATTTGTTTTTGTTCAGACCCTGCTCATCTACTTTCCTGTCTGGCTTTAAGGAAGAGATCATCTGTTTATAGTAGACCTTTCTGAGATGAGCCTCACTTCAATACTACTTTTTCTTTAATAAATGAAATAAATAACATCTTTTATATCATAAGATGTCATATCTTTTTGGTCTCCTGATACATAACAAATGGCCATTGGTGAGACACCCAACAATACTGCTAACCAAAGCTTTATCTCTTTTAGCTTCTCTTTGCCAAAATAGTAAAATTCCAATAATACTTTTTGTTCTGCAGTCATCCAATCAGTGACCATGTCTATATTCATGCTATGATTTTATATCTTTAGTCTTCTTTTGCATAAGATCTCTAACTATGCTTCAAGTTGTAAGAATTCCTCTCCATGGTTTCAATTACATGGTTTCAATTCATATTATCTTATGAAATTCTACATTTTACCTACCACCAGTTTAAAAAGTAAGTTTGTTACTGCATATTCACTTCACTTCTATCTTTTCCTTGTTGATTATTGTATATTATATTCAGGGGTTCTATGAACTAAATTGTTCAATTTCTAGGTGAGAGCTTTTTTATTTGTACTCAAAGTAGATAGGAGAACGTAGCTTGGTAGTTTTCTGAATTTTGTAAGAATTCAGATCTTGTAAAGACGAACCTTATTGGCTCTTCGTCATTTTTCCCATAGAAATTATACACTCAAAGAATACTAAACTTATTAGTTTATCCTTAATTTTCTTATATAGAAACAATCAGGGTGAGTTTTACTATCATTTAGCAGCTTTGATCTGGCAGCTAAGGATTTGAAGAGCTCTAACCCCAACCCTAACCCCAACCCCATCCCCACTAATGAAGCAGGGGTAGCAGTAGAGAAAACTCATCACAAACAGGAGCAGACAGAATCAGCAGTTGGAAAAGGCTTTTTATTGAGGGTGAAGAAACACATACTGCAAACACACAGAGAAAAAGAGGACCCAGGACTGAAAACTCCAGTCTCAGAGTTGGTCAGTGGGAGCATAGGATTGCTGATTAGTTAACAGCTGTTTTGTAACTTGTCCTGCCTTGCTTTTACCTTGTTGAGCCAGTGCATCCACTGGGGCCTTCTGGGTAGAGAAGCCCTGGAAGTCCTTGTTTCAAGTTGGCCAGGCTTTTGTCTGTCTAAGGTCAGGTGAGGAAGAAGCCATACATCTTAGAAGATCATCATCTTTATTATCTAGCTGTGGCCTCTCCCCTGTTTTTTTTTCCTACCAGGGAATCTAACTCCTGGTTTCTTAATTTGATGCTTGAAAAGTTCTCTTTTAGATATTTGTGTAAAAATTATCTTACCCATTGAACAGAAGTTAAATTTTAATTAGCAAAAGTAATTTAATCTAGAACAGCAAAATTGTAATTTCAGTCAGTTCATTTTAAAATTTAAATTTCTAAAATTAATTTTACCAGATAAAAGTAAACACACAAATCACATGATTTGCAAACAAATTCAAGAATGAGAAAGTTAATTAAAAATCCAGCCCCCTCCAGGCAATTTTGGAAAGTAAACTGAATATTGTGGTGAAAATGGAAGAAACAAAACTATAGGGAGAAAAGTCAGAAACACAGAGCTCCTTTTATTATTATTATTATTATTAACAAAAGTCATATTTTATGTAGTAAAACATTACGTGGACAGGGAAATGTGCAACGTAGAGGTATCAGGGTGGGAGGTTCTACAGCATAGTTGAGACCTGATTTTGGGGAGAGTATATGGTAACTTTGGTAAGGGATGCAGAGGTTAAAGGTTGGAAGACTTGGGGTAGAAACTTCTACCTGCCCTTCTAGTACTGGGAAGAAAAGCTGACCAGGAAAGGTGTGTCTGTCCTGTGAGTTACCCTCTATCAGCAGCTTCAGGAGACAGACCATCTTGAGGATGATGAAGTCCAACTTCACAGGCAGTTCAAAACAGGTTCCACAGAAGATGCCCAAAGTAAATATGGAACTAAAAGTGTCACTCCTCCCAGTATACAGTCTGAAGTGAGAAATGCCAACAGCTAGGTGAAGTCTGGATTTAGGTTGAGTCTGGAAACTAGAGCTGGAGGTCAGTCAGAGCTCCACAATGAGAGCCTGTCTCAGAAACAGATGGAACCAACCCTAGGGGCAGGATATCATACAACTCATTGTTAGAGTGCTTGGCTACCAAATATGTGGAGCCCCAGGTTTTAATACCCAGTGTTGCAAAACAAAAACAAGTAACCAAACTCCAGACCAGTAAGTCTGACATTTTGTGATGGCTTAGCTCAGGGTCCTAAGGTTCTCTGGCAATAGAGCTTCCCTCTCCCCTCCCCCATCCTCCAAATAAGGATCATACATAATTTGGAAGGTCCCCAAGAGACCTAATGTGGGGCAGATGTAGGAACAGCAGGCCAGCTTTCCAGGGATCCTCCAGATGAGCAGGCACAGCACAGTTGCCTCCACCAAGCAGCAAAAGGCCTGAGGCTGTGCCTAGCCCAAATAGAGGGAGGTTCTCAGCTCTTGCTTTTGAACATCAGATACCAAAGGGTTGTAGAAATTCTGGATGATGGAGTTGGCCATCTGGAAGACAGGAATGAAAGTCATGGCCACAGAGTGACAAAGATAATCCCAGAGGGGCTGGAGAGATGGCTCAGAGGTTAGGAGCACTGACTGCTCTTCCAAAGGTCCTGAGTTCAATTCCTAGCAACCACATGATGACTCACAACCATCTATAATGAGATTTGGTACCCACTTTTGGCCTGCAGGGACATTTCAGGCAGAACACAGTATACAATAAACAAATCTTTAAAATTAAAACAAAAAAGAAAATATTTAAAAAAATAAAAAAGATAACCCCAGAGACTAGCACCAGTTGAGGCTTGGAATTCTCCATACATAATGCACTTGGCTCCAGCAAGATACCAAAATGCCAAGCAGGACAATGAGGAGGGGGATAACACAGGGGCTTTTGCAGCTTGTAGGTCCTGGGGCAGTGCCAGCAATATAGTAAGTCATAATACACCTTGCACTCCACCTGGACAGTGCTCTGAGCCACACAAGACATACTTAAGTTTACATTTTTATTACAGATAATTATAATGTAGGATAAATTGTTTTTGTAAATTTTTACTCAGAAGCATGACTTTTTAAGCAGATCATCTATGTTTATAATAAACATAGATAAACTTAATAAGAACTTCTAATTATCTCACTATCAGTAGCTGGCCCAAATACATGATGACTTCTTCATTGAAGTGAAAATATGGACACTCTGCTTTTCTGTCTTTTTCTTTGAAGCTAAAAAAGTAATAGTCTTGTTAGAACTTTAATTTCTTCTTATCCCCAACTGTATTTCTATAGCTATTATATTTAGGAGAACAATATTTTTGAAGGGTTTAGGGTATACTTTTTTTAAAAATAGTACATAAAAGTCCTTGTCTTTTATAGATATATTTTGAAATATTATGGATTAAAAGGATTTCTTAAACCATTTGGTGGTAGTGACGGCACATGCATTTGGCCACTGGGAGGCAGAGGCAAGCAGATCTCTGAGCTTTAAGCCAGCTTGGCTCACAGAGAAAGCTCTAGGACAGCCAGGGCTAACCACAGAGAAACCATGTCTAGAAAAGTGCAAAGAACAAACAAGATTTTTTTTTTTATATTTGATTTAAAATTGGAAAGTGGGTAAAAGATACATGATTATGCAAGATGTAAATCATTGTTTAATCTGGGTAGTGGTATAAATGATTTCATTTTGCTCTCTTTACTTTTGCATGTGCTTGAAATTTTTTCATGGTGGAAATTAAGAAATAAAAGTAATATCTATATCATTATTTTCTTAAATTTGAATTCTCGCAATAGAAACATATTTAATGTATGTGATAATATTTTTCAGTTTTGAATGAGGTAATTTTCCTGCATTAAACTGAATGTAGTGGTAAACACCCAAACCTTAGCTAGCATTTAGGAAGCTGATGCAGAATTCCTATGACTCAGAGGCCATCCTGGAGATGAGTTTTAAGTAGGCATCATTTTTATTGTGCTAGATAGAGGTATATGTAGCTATATAAAAAATAAAAATGGAAGCTCTTGTTCATTGCTAAAGCAGGCGTCCTTGTTTAACTATAATGAACTCTACTGTTTCAGGTAGTCCAACAGCCTTCAGGAGGCAATACAAAACAGGTGACCACCATTTCCCATTCCTCGCCTCTTGATCACTCAGAAATGTGGGACAAAGATGCCAGTGAATACTATAGTGCCTACTAGTAAGTTTCCTCCTATATGTGCATGTTGGCATTCCAGCTTCATCACAGTGGATCTGGGACATGACAGGGTTTACACCTGTTATATTAAGAGAAGAGGATTTAAAAAATGGCGGAAAGATAGCTATTACATTTACAGAAACACTCTTTAGGGGTATATATTATTTTGATATAAACAACTGCTTATGGAATTATATTGTTAGATAATACATTCTAGTAATAGTAAATGTGTTAAAAATACACCAATATAAACAAAATATTATCAACATCTTTCAGTCATTTTTGTGCATGGCATTTTTATAGTAATACTAATTTTAAAATAATTTGAGACTACATAAAACATAATCTAGAGATATTTACAAGATGATTTCTATGGTTGCTGAAGATAGTCTGATTATTTCATATTTACTAAAAAAAAAAAAAAAAATCCTGAATTTTCCTAATGTGACATGATTGCTTTTTTATTTTTTACTGTTTTCTTTCTTGTTTTGTTTTTACAGCCCCCATCATAAAGCAAATTACTCTGCCTGGAAATAAACTTGTCTCACTTCAAGCTCAAACATCTTCTATTCAGAACAGTAAAATAAAAGAGAATGGATCACCATGCTTCAGGTAAAGAAATTCAGTAGTTAAAACTTGGCATGAAAGTAAAGTGTTAGAGGGGGGAAAGATGGTAAAGAATAATGTCTAAATAAACACATATGGATGAATGCCATTTAAAAATCCTGGAAAGAGGTAGTCCCAGTTTGATTTATAGCGCCCACATGGCAATTCATAATCTTCTATAACCCCTAGTTTCAGCGGATCCAGTGGCCCTCTTCTCGCCCTCTGGGCAGTAGATTCATGCAGTAAGCAGACATAAATGCGGACAATATAACCATTTACTTTAAGAATAATTGAAAATTACTGAATATAATTTACAAAGAGAAAAATCTTACATGCTGTTTTCAATGGACTTGAAAAACCTGTGTAGTAGTAGTCTAGACTTGGGTCCATTATCACCTTCATGTACCCTTCAAGTCATTTACCTTTGTCCCCTGCTTCTGCTAGCCCCATTCTTAGATTTGTCTCAGCTACAGATCATTTTTGTTTATTCCTGAACTTTATGTTGTAGAATATTATTCTTCTTTCTTTATTTCCAATTTTGCTTCTGTAGTTTTAGGTAATGGCAGTTAGGAATGTTTTGAAAATACTAAATGTAAAAGTCTAGAAATAATCCATATATTTTTAATGTGTCTTTCTGAATGACATGACAGAGTCTAGTGTCATCATGTTAAGCAGGTAAATCATCCCTTGTACAATGTTCCCAGATTTGCTGTTCACTTCTTGGTCAGTTGGTAGCTACCACAATTATCAAATAAGTCGGTGCCTGTGTTCAGATAGTTTAGGCTAGGCAGTGTCACAATGTAGGCATTGCATCTTCTATTCATATCATACAAAGGGTGATTACAGGTTATTTTGAGGACTGAGAAAAACCACATTAAACTTTTAAAGTATATGTTATAATTATTGCTGATTAGCCTTACTGTGCCTAATTTACAGATAAACTTTATTGTAGATGTCTATATGTAAGAAAAAAATAGTATATATGTAGGGCTTAGTTCTTGGACCTTTGTCCAATTCCACAGTCCTTAGGTACTGCCGCTCAGGGGCTAGATGTTTTTGAACAGGGTCTTTTTTATTGTAGTTTCTCTCTTTTTATTGTGGCACTCTGAGTTTTTCATTTTTATAACTTTAATCTTCAAAAAGATGCTTCTCCTTTTACATTTCTCTGCCAAGAATCTCTTTCCAATTATTCTGACTCTGATTATATTAGTCTTTTTCTGATATTGTATTTTGTCCTTCTGCCTAGTGATACTTCTGCTTTCTCTTTCCTGGGGCCTTTGGTTTTTGAACAAGGCTGGAGGCAGGGTGCCCATGGCATATCAGGCATCATAGATGAGTGGGCTTTACGCCGAGATTTATTTCTCTTTTTCATTTGGAAATCATTTGTAGTTTGGATATTTTTTGTCTTCAGGCTGCATAGAGGCTATAGCTATTAATGCAATAGTGCTTCCAGATCAGTGAGTTTTGGCAAAAGGCTAAACCCATGTGCCAGGTACCAAGATAAAAATAATATTTTCAACATCCCAAAAGTTTTTCCCCGTGTGTGTGCACGCGCACATGCTTCCTGTTTAGTGCAATCTGAGATGGCTCTTCATGTTTTGGTTTTTCTTCCCAGGTATTCTGTGATTAGAGAACATAATCTAAACATTTTTTTAAAATTTATTTTATTTTACATATCCATCCCAGTTCCCTCTCCCCCCCTCCCACTCTCCCTCTCTACCCCTTCACATGCAGCCTGACCATCTCTCCCCTCCCATTCCCCCACCCCAGTTCCACATGTAGGGCAATGCCATCCAGGTGGGGGTCATGTAAATCTGTCAAGTCATTTGAAGTAGGGACTAGGACTTCTCTCCTGTCTCTAGGTTAAGGCAGTTATCCCTCCATGGGGGATGTGTCTGCAAGGTCCTTTTGTGTACCAGGAATATATCCTGGTTCCACTGTCTGAGGTCCCTTAGACTGCTCAGTCCTTCTAGCTGAGACCCATATTCAGGGGACCTGAGTCAGTCCCATGCTGGCTTCCCAGCTATCAGTTTGGGGGGCCCGTTAGTTCCTCCCTGTTCAGGTCAGCTGTCTCTATGTGTTTCTGCAACCTAGTCTTGTCCCCTCCCTCTGCATTTGGATTCTAGTTCGACACAGTGTTTAGTTATGGGTGTTTTGCTTCTGTTTCCAACAGGTACTAGATAAGGACTCCATGATGGTGGATAAGTTAGTTGTTGGTCTCACTATCCGGGAAGGGCATTTATGGTGAGCCTTTCCACGGTTGCTCAAATTGTTA
The DNA here is from genome assembly GCF_943737965.1 of Phodopus roborovskii. Classification (NCBI taxonomy): domain Eukaryota; kingdom Metazoa; phylum Chordata; class Mammalia; order Rodentia; family Cricetidae; genus Phodopus; species Phodopus roborovskii. The sequence goes on along the minus strand of NW_026125344.1, from coordinate 124,961 downwards.
GTTGATGGCAGTCTTGTAGGTCTCTAGACCTTTCTTTAGGGTTCAGTTTTTTCTTCAAACCAATATTGGCTCCCTCTTTTATGTTCTCTCTCTCTCTCTCTCTCTCTCTCTCTCTCTCTCTCCTATCTCTCTCTATCTCTCTCTCTCTTTCTCTCTCTCTCTCCCTGTTTGTCTTCTCTCTCTCTCCTGTCTTCTATTGCTACTCTGACTCAATCTTCCTAGTCTCACGTGCCTTCCTCTCCTCCACTTCTCTTTCTCCTAATTCTCTCTCCATTCACTGCCCCCCCCCCACTTCCCATGTGCTCTGGGGGACTTGTCCCTTCCCGATTCAGGGAGGGACTTTATATGACTCTCTTAGAATACACCTTGTATCCTAGTTCCTCTGGTGGTATGAATTATAGGCTGGTGATCCTTTGCTCTAGGTCTAAAATCCATATATGAGTGAGTACATACCATGTTCCTCTTTATGTGACTGGGTTACCTCATTCAGGATGGTTTCTTCACTTGCCTGTGAATTTCAAGATTCCATTATTTTTTTTCTGCAGAGTAGTATTCCATTGTGTAGATGTGCCACATCTTCTTTATCCATTCTTCAGTTGAGGGACATCTAGGTTGCTTCAGGTTCTTCCTTATTACAAATAATGCTGCTATGAACATGAGCACATTTAGATTATGTTCCAAATAATCCACATCCATGCAACATAATCTAAACATTTTTAATCTTAAAGTTGTTAGGAGACTTCATTATGGTGAGTCTTGATGACTATCTTATGAGCATTTGGTTTGATTAGAAGTTTTGTAAAATGTTAATTTGTTAAAGGTGGCCAATGGTATCAACATGATCTATATTCTAACATTTGTAAAGGCTTTTGTAGCTTTTTCTATAACTTAACTCAAAATGAGTAATAAATACCTAACTCTGTTGCTTCTTTTTCTATTATTCTTGTCAATTTTTTACACTGTGTATTAGGACCTTTGTTCTTAGGATTTGTCAATAAACAGGAATGTACCTGTTTTACTCATTTTGTTTCCATCCCCCAGGAGTTGACATCCCTTCAATTTTTGCTTGCTTTTTTTGTTTGGCTTTCAAATGGTTCTTTTAAAAAAGTGTTTTATAATTATTACTAATTAAACATTTTGCAAATGACAAAAATGGTAACCCTATTTCTTTCTTTTTAGACAGTATTGTTTTGGAGTGTAGTTATTTATCTTTCCCCTCAGTGGGAATAATTAATAATCAAGTTACTGTAAAGACAATGCCTAGTTTTTGTTTTGTTTTGTTTTGTTTTTTAATACCCGGTTATTTGGAAGATTTCTTAGTTATTGTTCCATTGCTGTAAAGAGATACCATGACCCAAACAGCTTATAAAAGAAAGCATTTAATTGGGATCTTGCTAACAATTTCAGAGAGTGATTCCATGACCATCATGGTAGAGACCTTGGTGGTAGGCTGTCTCTCAGAACTGGAGACTGGGCCTAGCATAGGCCTTTGAAACCTCAAAGCCCACCCCCTGTAATATGTACCTTCCCTACAAGGACATACCTCTAATCCTTCCTGAACAGTCAGTCTCCCAACTGGGGCAAAGTCATCACACATAGGAGTCTATGGAGGCATTCTCATTCAAACTACTACAGGAGGGATTTTTTCCTTTCCTTCTTCTCTCCCTCCTCCCTGCCCTCCCTCCCTTATTTGTTTTCTTTTTAGAAAGAATTCAGAGGTCTGAAGCAAACCTGTAGAAGTCATCTCAATCCAAGCTGTAAAGCATCTCCTTACTTGGCAACTGTAACTTTGTACCCCCTTGAGGTAGTTCCGTAGGATTTCAGTGGGGACTTATACTGCTTTTCCTTTCCTTGCAGGGCTATGAACTCCAAGTTTTAATGCCCTGGTACTTGTGAAGGGATTGAAGTTTATTGTGCTTTGTATAAGATCCCCCTCCATGGCTTGCTTGGCTTCTTTAATATTTCCCATGAATGCTTCATGGGTAAATATGTCACTGCTTTATATGGTTCATAGCCCATATTGGCTTGAACACTCTTGAGGTCCAATTTTCTGTCTTTGCCTTTACAGAATTACCTGATACTCTGTTGGCTTTTCTGTCCCGTAGCAGCTGCTGGTTAAAATGCATATGCACCAAATGGAATGATTCAGTGATGCTCTGGGTTTGAGACTGTGATTCTTCAATACCTGGGTCTCTTTGCAGCTTCTAATACCTTCACAAAAACCTTTGAAGAATAGTTGTTGTGGTTCTATAAGTTTTTTTCATATGTATATGTGTATGAATATTTATATGTGTACGCAAGCATATCCTGTTAATAAGATAATGACCTATAAACAGTAGATTGTGTTTAAACCTATATAGATTGTATACAAACCTTACAACTTTAATAGTTTTGGTTCAGATGTAGAGTTAGTGTTTTACAATTCACATTTATATGGTATAGTTTGTTCTGAAATTTTAACTTTAAAGTAATTGAATTTGCTAAGTTTTTGAAGTTCTTAGACATTGTTTAAGAGATCTTCCAAATAGAGCATGAGTAGTCTTTACTGTTGCCTTTTCACAAGTTTTTCTTCTATTTAAATATTCATGTCATCAGGATTTGTCAAGTTTTCTTACGTTGTGTACTAGGGTTTCTATTTCAACATCGGAGAATCAGTGACCCACAGCATCTCTTATGTATTTCAGGGTGCTTTTAAGGTCTTAAACTTACACTTAGCAAATAACCCATCTAATGTCTTTCCTTGCATCCTGTTATCATACCTACTATTGGGTATGATAGGATATTTCACTCTGTAGCCCAGGCTTGAGAATAAGTGCTATGTAGAACATAGTGAGTTTTAGGTACTCTACAAGGATTAGGGAATTAGAACAAACAATATGCAATTCTCTTGCCTTGGCCTCCCAATCTGGGATTTCAGGCACCTAATTCCATGCCTGTTGCCTCTGCATTCTATCATTTTCTTCCTTTATTTCCATTCTTCCTTTACTCTCTTCCTTCTTTTGGCTGTACTTAAGCTTTTGCCGTTCCCTATAAATTTAAAAATCAGCTTGTTGAGTTTCCTCAAATCTCTGTAGGGTTTCAGTTGGCCTGACGTTGAGTCCACAGGTCTTTGATTCTCTGAGTGACTGTTTTAAAATTATGAGCCACTGTTTGGGAATAGTATTTATATCTTTTTTTAAAAAAGCATCTTAAATAGAATGTAATTTATTTATGTGGATATGTATGATTTTGTTGCATATATCCAATAGATTTGTATTTCTAGGTACTTTTTTGTTAATTGTAAGTTATATATTTGATAATTGCCTTTTCTGTTACTAATACAAAGAAATGCAACATTCTTAAAAAGATTTTTACCACTGGTCTTTTTTATCATTTCTAATATTTTAAGATTTTTTTTTTTTTTAGGGTTATATAGACTGATGACAAGAGTACGATTTTAATTATGGATGACTTTAAATACTTTTTCAATACTTTAAAGATATCATTACATTGTTTCATAGCATTCATGTATTATTTCACATTTAGAGATGAGTATGTACAGCAAAATCACCCTGAGTCACATTACAGGCAAAAGCAACATGGTTGGAATTTCAGTGACTTCAACCATTGCATGATAATTGTTGGATATTAATATTTAAATTTTCTATTAAAGGTGAATATAAAGATCAAGCTGGGCATTATGGTGGTACACTTCTCTGTGCTAGGCAGAGGCAGAGAGGTACAGAAAGGCACAGAGAGAGGCAGAGGCATCTCTGTGAGTTCAAGGTTAGCCTGGTTTTCAAGAGGTAGTTCCAGGACAGCTGGGCTACACAGAGAAACTTTATATTGAAAACAAACAAACGAAAGTGAATATAAAGATCAGAAAAATAATAAGTTGGGACATTTAGAAATGAAAACTGTAGTTGAAATTTTAACTTTAGTGTATGGGTAAGTCAGAATTGACCTGAGGATCTAAATTCAGTTTTCTTAATTCCATAGAAGATTTATTATTGTGATAGAAACTAGAGATGACTGGAGACCAGTTTTCCCAGTTCTCATCTAGACAGCTCAAGATACTTCTTCCTACTGTGCCAGAGATTTGTGTTAGCCGCAGGAAACTGCCTGTAAGGCTGTTCTTCCTTCAGGATGTGCACATTGCTGGTTTCATGGTGCTTTAAAAAATTTTTTTGACAGATTCTGTGACTCCAATGATTTAGTCCAACCCGATATGATTCTAATGTTGTGTAATTGCTCTTCAGTAAATTTAGTTCACCTGCATGCAGAACTGTAAGAATGGGAGGTTTCTAGATAATGACTTTGCTCAGTTTTGTTTTGGTTGCTTATTTCCACATTTATGTGTATGCAGTGAACAATAATATATTATTGTTTGTTATACATTTCCCTTTGATCTTTCAGCTTTAACTTTCTAGTGGTTTTTTTTTTTTAAATTTTAAAATCATGTTGTGACTTTTGAATTCCAAAACATCCTCCCTATTATGAACTCCTACTGATGCACTTCTGTGTTTTGTTGGGTATTATTTATACAGACCTATTTCACATAGATGCATTTACTTTTACATCTTTAGTTCTTGATAGTAACTTTTCCCAATGGATTTTTGTTCTCAACATTAGTTACTAGGAGTGCTTTACCTTTTTGATTAGAAATGCCATCATTGTCATAAATTTGTGTTATGTGTGGGCACATTTCAATTAATACTATTTAATTTTATTTTTATATTACTATTTGGATGTTTTCAATTAAAAAATATTGTGTGTGTGTGTGTGTGTGTGTGTGTGTGTGTGTGTGCAATAGCATGTATATTGAGGCTAGAAGACAACTTTGTAGAATTGATTTTAGCCTTTCACCTTTACATGGGTTTTGGGATTTGAATTTAGTGGCTAGGCTTATATTGTAGGGCAGAAAATACCTTTACGTTATGGGCCCTCTTATTGTTATTGTTATAGCTAATTTCACTGTGTCTTTTTTAAGAAAAATAAATTCCCTTACTGTGATAATTTTTTTTTTTTTTAAAATCAAAAGTATCCTGGTATTTGTCTTTTTTCCTCTTAAACATGAATTTTAGGATCAGCTTCAAAGTTCCATGAAAACAATATATTGAGATCATTTGGTTATGTTAATTTGAGAAAATACTGACTTTTTGTTATGTATAGGATTTCCCACTTAGATCCATGGTTATATTTATTAGATTTGTTTTGGAGATAGAATGAAACCTGTTTAGAGTTACATAAGTAATTTGCAAAGTTATTTCCCATATTCAGGGAAAATACTCAAAAAGAGTTTTGATATTAAGAGTTTCTAGGTTTGAAATTGTGATCCCACAGTAGTTATAGTCATGAAATACGCTGAAAGCTGCCTCTCATCTTCATACATAGACTTGTACATTTCACAATCCTTTAGAGAGAGTTCACCTAGCCAGTCATTATAAAGTTTCGTCTTCAAACATCTGTGTTGTCTCTCAGGTATTTATCTAATTTACTGATTGGTTTATTTATCTTTCTGTGTATTTCCTTCTCATTTATTATCTATGAACATTTACAATATTATTGCTTGTGTGTGTGTTTGCTTGAAAATTAGGAGTGTTTATATTCTTACCTATTTCTAGATACCTTTTTAAATTTATTTTATTTTATTTTATTTTTGAGACAGTTTCTCTGAGTAGCTCCATTTTCTTCCATTTCAGCACCCTTTCTAAAGTTTTCCTTCTATTCACATCTTTGCCAACGTTTTTTATTTAGTTCTTGACTCTTATTTTGATTGGGTGTTGTTGAATGTTAATGTAGTCTTAATTTACTTTTCATCTTTTGAGAAGTGTCTTTTTATTTCATAATAAGCAAATTTATTTATTGGGCTATTTGATTTCTTTTTCTTTAGTGTTTGTATGTTCTAGGTTTTAATACTCTGTCAGATACCTATCCAGTAAAGATTTTTCTCTCATTCTCTAGGTTGTGTGCTTACCTGTTAACTCTTTCCTTTTCTGTGCAGAAACGTTTTAATTTCATGAGGCCCCATTATATTATTTTCTGATTGTTCCCCTACATTTTCCTCTAATAGTTTCAGAATTTCAAGTCTTAAGAATTCAATTCATTTTAAGTTAAATTTTCTTAGATTGTGAGAGGTAGGATTCTACTTTTTTTTTTTTTTTTTTTTTTTTTTTGATATATCAGTTTTCCTAGCACCATTTGCTGAAGAGGTTGCATTTTCTTCAATGTTTTATTTTTGGTGTCTTTTTTTTTTTTTTTTAAATCAGATGTCTTATTTTTGCACTAAGCTTTACTTTCAAAATGCTTTCTAGTAATTTGGATCACATGTAAATTTACATTATTACAGTATGTTTTAAGAAATATGTGCTACTTTATTCCAAATGAAACTAAAAAATAGACCAGTAGTATATGACATTGGGTCTTGTCTTAACTAAGCCAGATGGGATTTAGCAATACAGGGTAGTCAGAGATATCTGGTTAATCTAAATTGCTTTGTGGATTTGTGACTTTCCCTAGAAAATTCTAGTTTGTATTTAGCTTCTTGGTGATTATTAGATGTTGTATAGTGTTTAAAACACCAGAGGGCACCAGAGATTCAGGTTTCATCTAGAGCAAGGTAATAATGCTGTTTCATGTCTTGTATTACTGCTAAATCTCATTCTCTGTTTCTCGATATTACAAGAGTAATCAAGTTCTCTAAAATTTTTAAGTGTGTTTAAACATATGCATCTTTTGTGTGTTGTGCTGCTGATATAATATTTAATCATTTCAGGATAGTGATTTTTATTTTAAAGAGAGAAAACAGTAAGGCAGCAGGGAAAACACATGCATGTTAGCTAAGCCCACTTTAGATTAGGCATATTAAAATCCAACTAAAAGATGGAAGCTAGATTCCTGACATGCCACAGGGCACTACATATGGTGACTTGGAATGAGACTGTGAAGCCGTTCTAAAGCTATTAAACACTATTCTGTTTAAAAAAAGAAAAAAAATTCTACAATTGCCATACATTTGATTTTTGAGTGAGTGAATTTATTATATATACAGCAATTACAAGAACAAATAGTAAGTAGCAGCTAAATACCAACATCAAATCAGGTATTTGCAGCATTCAGCAGAAGTGACTAGCGAAACCCTGATAAAACAGTGGTGCTGGGGTAACCAATTGAGAGTCCTAGGCAGAACAGAGAGTTCTGTCCTTGAATGAGCTTCCAGTTTCTCATTCCACTTCAGGGATTTTTATAGCATTGGACAACACATTGTAACCATCATTAAAAATAGTTTACCTTCTAGCTTTCTCTGGGGTACAGTGTTTTTAATGCCTTGGCTGTTGTGTTCCTTTTTTCTTGTCATAGATGAGGGAGTCAGTCTGCCCTATCAAAGGATCTTGAGAACACTGGTGACAAACCGGCTTGAGTCTGAGATTAGGGGTCCAGTCTTGCTTTCAGAAAGCAAGTACAGACAATACATGAAACTAATATAATTTATATTGCAAACATAAGTTTATCACAGTAAATGATGTTCAGGAAAAATTATTTTTGTGCTAAAGCCCATAACAAACTGACGAAAAGCCTTAATGATGATCACACTATGATAGGCTTATTATTTTATCCTTAAAATTATATATATGCTTAGTTCCTAATACAGTTTTAACTTCTAATATGGCTTTCATTCAAGAATACATGATGCAGGTATGGTTTCATCTTTGTTTCTCAGAGAGGGCAACTGATAAGTAAGTAGAGATGGGAAGAGTCATCTGACAATTGTAGGGCAGAGGCTAAAAACTTTGCTTCTAGCTCTAGGACCAGTACTACACATTTTTATAGCTTGGTTCATTTCTATGTTTAGTTCATATCATGCAGGTATGCTTTTTCAGGAATAACAGGACTAAAGATGAGGTTGGTAAAGTGTTTGCCATGGACGCCTGATGACCTGAATTTACTCACAGGAGCACTAGTAAAGGTAGAAGGAAGAAATGACTTTGCACAGTTGTTCGTTGACCTTATGTGTGCCTCCCATCTCTGTTTCTCTTACACACACACACACACACACACACACACACACACACACACACACACTGCGCGTACATACCACACATTTTTAGATATTAGTCTTTAAAAATTTTAACATCATTTAACTAAAAACCCCTTAGATTTCTGGTTTTTATTATACTGAATAGAAACCCTGAGTGCTGTATATGATGTTTTTGATTATGTGACCTTCATTTTAAATTTACTTTCTAGCTAATCCTAAAAATATTAGTTGGCTAGAGAGATGACTCTATAGTTAAAGAATACTTGTTTCTGCAGAGGACTCGGATTCAGTTTCCAGCATTTGATAAGGGTCACAGCTCCAATTCCAGAAGACCCAGCACTCTCTCTGGCTTCCACTGGAACCAGGCACTCATGTGGTATATATGTATATATGTATGTTTATGCAGACAAAATACTCATATATATATATATATATATATATATATATATCATAAATTTTAAAAGCATTAAATTCTGAGAATACTTTAGTACGTTAATTTCTCTCTATATTTAAGTTAATTTAAATATAAATACACATAGAGAAATGAACAAGTTTATGTAAACATGTTATAGTTTAGCAAATTGGCTATTGGGGGAAAGAACTTGGAAGGCCAACTTCACAGGCAAGATGCTAAGTGGCTGAGACTAGGTGTGTATTAATGATACCTTGCTTATTTTGTTGTTTTGTTAGTAGTTAAAAAGATTATTTGACTTATATATAAAGAATTTTTCATACTACTTTGCATAAAACTCAAAAGGTTATGTAGTAGGAAAAGTGAGACCCATTCATGATTTTGTTCCATTGTCGGGGGGCTAGCCCAGAACCTATTTATATGTCTTTCTGTAACCTCCTCCACCCCCCACACCCCACCCCTGTCTCCTTTTCCTCTCATTTTGTTATCTTTTTTGCTGTTGTGTACTTTGCCTGTCAAAGTGTTCTGAACTGTTTACAGGAGGCTAAGCTAACCTGTAATGTTTGGCATATTAAAAGTATTTTCAGTTTAGGAAGCTCATAGTTTACTTGTAAGAAGCATGTGGATTCCCTGTTCGTATAATATAAATTCCCTCTTTAGTCCTCAATCTGAGGGCAGGGACTCGTATTCTATCTACACCTTTATGAAAATACGGGTTCTGAGAAGTTAAGGTTTAGTTTACTTAGTAATTGGAATAGTCAGGATAGATAATAAGGTAGGCAAAGTGATTCAGAACTGGAATTTTTATTTGTCTCTGCTCATTATATTGTTCTAGGCAACCAGTACATTATTATAAGGCACATAATTCTTTAAATATCTACATGCAAGTTATATACTGCTTTGTTAGTAATATGGTCAATAAGGATAGTTTTGTTGTAAATTTAAGCAAATACATTGAACATTAGATTAGATACTATAGCAGGATCTATTGTAATGGACAAAAGTATGTTCTCAGTAGTAATTGAAATGTTTAAAGACAAATCGAGCATATGTTTTAAAAATATGTAATTGAAGTTGACCTTGCATATAGATCAGACTTTGGCTGAAAAATAAGAGAGCAAGGCAAATTGAAGATTAGACAAGAATTAGGACTCCAACAGAGGCTGGAATCAAGAGGAGTTGTTGATATTGGTAGAGGATAGAGGGGAACCAGGGTCCTTATGTAGACATGAGCAGGAAAAGAATGCCTTTCTACCTTCTCAGAAAAATTAGTCTAGTGCTACTGCAGAGCTTAATACTAGGGCAACTGAAGGAAGTAAACATTGAGAAGTATTTAACTTTATCAAAAACAAATCAATTAGAGGAGTTTCAAAAGACAGAATACATGACAGATGAGTAGTACCTAAAGTGTATGATGTGCTACTCCACAGACACTTCAAGGTTTTTCTACTGAAGTACTAAATTTTCTGAGTATCTTTTAAAATAATAGACCATATGACATGATACCTTCACTAGAAGACCCTGCATTACACTGAGACTTGGCTCAATGGCATTCACTTTTTACCTTTAAAATGAAATAAACCCAAAGCAGGATCACAGGCATTCCTGAACATGATAGCCTTAAGTTTGTCCTCGTCTGTCTTGCTTTTATTGACAGTGCTCCTGCCAGTGCTGCCTTTGCTTCCCTCCTGTGTGCCCCCTGTCCTCGAGGAACTTCTAAATTCTCTTTTCATTGGAGATCCTCCCAGCTCCTGTGGCAATGCCTCCACTCTTAGCTGTACCAGAAGAAATTGTGGTTAGGTTGGGACAAAGTGGGCAAAAGGTAATTATTGGGTAGTCACTTTCTTGATTATTTGTTGGGTAAAGCTGCTCTTTTAATTAAATTCTAGTGCTGGTTTTGAACTTGTAATGCATAGGCCTGGAACTGATCTCTAAAGCCTGTTTGAATTCCCAATTGGAGCTGTGCACAGAAAAGCAAGATACTATTTACATTGGTCTGAAACAAATCTCATTTATGATCATCCACTCATAATTGTTTCTATGTAATAGCTTTTATTTGTTTTTAAAGATGCATTTATTTTATTTTTTTCACATTGACTATTTTGTCTTCATCTAAGTCAGTGTAACACATACATACAGTGTCCACTGACATGTACAAAAACCTGGACCTTGACCAGAGGCAGTTATAAGCTGCCATATGCTGGTAACTACACCTTGGTCCTTTTCGAGAGCAGCAAGTCCGCTTACCACAGAACCGTTTCTCCAGCTGCATAAACTTTTAATTTGCTTATGATTTTTATTATTTTACATTATAATTCATCAGTTATCTCCTTTCCTTTTTCCAGACCTTCCCCCCCACACACACCCCAACCTTGTACTATCTCAAAATAATGGACACCTTTTCTTTGTTATTATACATACATGCACACATACCTAAATACATAAACACAACCTGATTAGGTGTAATGTTCTGTGTGGATTATGATCTCAGTGCTTATCCCAACTGTCCCCAGTTCACCTGTGAAAGTTATTCTATTCCCTCTGCCCAGAGAGATCCATCCATTCCCCTTGAGCTTTCCTTAGCCTCTCTAGGCCTATGGATTGCAGCATTTTTATCCTTTACTTTACAGCTTATTAATGTCCACTTATGATTGAGTACATACCATGTTTGTCTTTCTGGATCTGGGTTACCTCACTTGGGATGATTTTTTTTCTCGTTCCATCCATGGCCTGCATGTTTCAGGATGTCATTTTGTGGTTTGCTTTTAGATTTTTTTTTTTTTTTTTTCCCCTTTAACTGCTGAGTAAAGCTGCATTGTGTAGATGTACATTTTCTTTATCCATTCTTTGGTTGAGGGACACCTAGATTGTTTCAGTCTGGTTATTATGAATAAAGCTGCTACGAGCATAGTTAAGCAAGTGTCCATGTAGTGTGATGCACTCAGAGGGAATTTATTTTGTCTTTTGAGGGGTCCACCGCTTAGTTCCCAAATAAATCACAAGGAGGCTTATTTTAACTTATGAATGCTCAGCCTTAGCTTGGCTTGTTTTCTAGCTAGCTTTTCTTATTTTAAATTGTCCCACTTCCTTTTCCTCTTTCCTTCTTACCCTGTGACTGGCTGGGTGGCTGGCCTCTGACACCCTCCTCTCCTTGTTCTATTGTTCTTTTTTTCATTTCTTCTTCTGTTTATATTCTCTGCCTGCCAGCCCTGCCTATCCTTGCTCCTGCCTCACTATTGGCTACCATTCAGCTCTTTATTAGACCATCAGTGTTTTAGACAGGCAAAGAATCACAGCTTCACCGAGTTAAATAAATGGCAGTATAAACAAAAGTCACGCATCTTAATATTCTATTACATGTGCTTGTGGTTGGATGGGGGTGTCCTTTGGGTTTATGCCTAGGAGTGTTGTATATAGCTGGCTCCTTGAGGTAGATTAGTTGAATGTTAAACCTGTCAGAACTCTTAAGATCAAAAACACAAGTGACACTCTTTCATTGGTGGGAATACAAACTTGTATAGCCAATTTGGAAATCAATATGGTGGTTCCTCAGAAAATTGGGACTTGATCTATAACATTCCACCTTTATGGATACTATTAGTTTTAATACATACAACACATACATTGTATAATGTTCAAATCAGACTAATGTATTCAGTCTTAATAATTGGCATTTCTTTTTGGTGAAAACATTCAAGATTCATGTGGTTTTGTTTTGTTTTGCAGCATGTAGTTATTATGTTTTCTGTAGTCACTTTACCATACAGTAGAACAGAGAAACCCATTACTCCTACTTACTCTTAATTTAGTACCAAGGGACACTGTTTTGAAGTATTTTACTTAGGCCTTTTTAAAAGACTATTTTTAAGTTAGGCCGGCCTCTTTGGTTTTTTGCCTTTTGACTTTTTTAACTTAGAATCTGATCCTTCTTTAGGTAATTATTTTTGCCATTTTCATGTTTTGTGTTTAGGTATATAAATATGGGCATTCCACTTGATTTATATCAGTTGGAAGTTGACTTTTGGAGCCATTCTTATGAATGTTTCATTACTAGTTTAAGATAGTAATTTGTTCTCTTTCTTTCTCTTAGTACAAACACATCTTTAAATGTTAGCTGTTAGTGGGCTGCATGGTGACAGCGCTGTTGTTCTTTCTCTAGGCTGTGTGTCTGGCATCTTTCTTTCATTGAGTACTTTTCTATGTTTGCTTGGGCATTTTTTCTTCCTTACCTTTAAAGTGTACACCAAGAGCCTTCATTTCTTGAGTGTTTGACAATTATAATTTATTCTCTATACAAATGCATCATCACTGGGGGAATATATAATTTAAATCAATTTGACACAGACTCATGATGTCCCATTTGCCCATCTTTTTATGGAATATGTTTTAATATAATAATCACTTTTGTATAATTAGTATGTGAATCACAATCAGTAGCTAGACTGTTATTACCTATGGTGAAAAGGATTTTTAGAGGGAATTTATTTCTTCTCGTAGATACATGTCCTCTTGTTGGTACTATAGACAAAAAGCAATCTTATGAAATTAACTTTACTGGTGTAAAACAAGAAGCCCAAACCTATTTCATGTTTGTTTTTATGTGTATGTATGTGAATGTGTGTAGTTTTATTTATACTTTAAACATAGTCCCTTTGTAGCCAATTGCTTTGAGAGTGTGTTTTAGTATATTCATTTGGTATAGAGGAAGTATGCAAAAAATATGAATCATGAAAAAATTAATTTAAAATTCTTAATTTCAGAATAGCTAGGCAGATAAATAGTTAAGAGACTTTATGTGGAATGTTTATTTTATTTATTTATTTATTAAACGATTGAGTTTTTCTGCTGCTATTAAATGGAATAGTGGAGTTCACAGGGGAAATCTTGAAGGGCTTTTAACAATCCTGGATGAAAGCAAAGAGTCCGTCTTCATTTCCTAGTCTTTCATTGTAGAGGATTTGTGGATGACTGGAGTAAGTCTAATCCTTCTTGGTGTGTCTCACTTACCAGAGAGGAAATGATAATTTCTGGAACACACAGCAGGTTCTGATTTCTCTTCCAGGAAGCTTGCTCTTCTGCTTAGTGATGGCCAGTTTAATTTTAAAAGCTTAAGGAGAAAAAGATAGCATTCTTCAGTTCACTTCATTGAATAAGCTTAATAAAGTAATATTATTTATAAGAAAGGTCTGTTTTTGTTTTTTCCATGCTGTGTAGCCAAGGATGACCTTTAAGACCTTTAATTCCTGTTTCTCCTGCCTCAACTTCCCAAATAGTGGGATTACAGTGGGCACTGCCATACTTGGCTAAGACATATATTTCTTTGTGCCCGTGCATGCACACAGGCAAACCAACTTTTTGTCCCTTTAGAGGTGAAGATGACATCAATGATGTGACTTGCATGGCAGAAGTCAACCTTGATGAAGAAAACGCCTGCATCTTAGCAACACATTCTGAATTTGTTGGCACACTCATTCAGTCGTGTAAAGAAGAACCATTTCTTTTCATTGGAGCTCTACAAAAGAGAATTTTAGACATTGGTAAGTATAGAACCATGATTATTGACCTGATAGGAATGTTTGTTGAGGGGAATTGTTATCATGAAGACATGGCCAAACTCTAAGGATTAGGTAAGGCTCTAGAAATATTCTGAGATTTCCTGAGTATTACAGAATGAAACATATTATTTTATAATACTTTAATCTTTTGTTTCTGTGGTAGATAATAGTAAGTTAATGTTTTTTTTATTTATATGATTGAATAATAGAGATACATATTTTTCACAAATACTTTATGTGTGCTGTTTTTTTTTTTTTTAATCATGTTCCTTGTTGGTCCTTAGTAATGTATATATATAACACACAAATGAAAGTTTATAATAAATGTTGTATTTGTAAATTGTAGGAATACCTAATGAGAACCAATTTTTTCCTTGTATCAACCCTAAAATTTAATTTCACTCTTACTCCTGAAGAAAATTGAGCTAGAACATTAAGATTTTTTTTTCTAGGTACAGGGTTTAGGTGACTCCATTGAATTTAAAAAAAAAAAAAAATAAATATGAGGAGAATGTATGTACTCTTATTATTTGGAGCCAGATTCAATGTCATGTGAAAGACTGTAAGACCCCATATTAAATGCAGTGAGATAGATTAGAGATTTTTTTAAATGAATTATACCGTATTTGGTCTACTTCATAATAAATGAGTATTTTAGCTATTGTATGTTGAGCACTTTTATATTGTAATTTAAATTAAGGCCATGTTATCTTTTTGTGAGCAATTATAATTATTAATAGTTTCTCCTGGCTAGGTTTTTGTCAGACAATAGAGAAATCTCTATTGAGAAAATGCTATCATCAGTTTGCCTATAGTGATGCAGAGCATTGGCTGAATTCTCTTTCCCTTCCACAGTTTTTAATCCGTTTGGTTTAAGTCTTTATTAAATGATATATTTTTTAAAAAAAATTTAGTACTATTTTTATTAATAGTGGGGATGCCTACAGTGGTCAGAGGTGTCTGGTGATTGTAAGCTTTACAGTGAAGGCGTTAGGAACTCCATCTGAATCCTCTGCAAGTGCAGTTTGTATTCCTACTAACTACTGAACCATCTTTTGATCCCTGTATGATCATTTTCTTGAGGTTTCATGACAGCTTAAGATCGTAATCAGCAACTTTTTTCCAGGTGGGAAGCAAACATGAACAACATATGGACAAATGAGCAGGACTGTATCTTATTGGCCTCTGGCTTGTATAACAAAAGACCATAGCCTTGAAGGCTTCAGTGACACATACTTATTGTCACAGTTATGGAGTGGGAATGTCAGATCTGGATGCTCATCAGGGTCTCTGGCTAGGGTGGTCTTTCACAGTTCTTTATATTGTATCCTTATGTGATCTACTCTGACTTTATTCATTGCAATTGATTATTCCCAAAGGGCTATACTCCGATTGTCAACCAAGTCATGGACAGAGTTTCTTTATGCCTTTTGGGGGAGAAACAAACTTTTCATCCATTGGTTGGATTCTTACAAAACTTTGTGCCTAGAAAGAGATGAATTTTGACCTACTGGCTAGAGTTTGGCAACCCTGGTTTAGGAGGATTTGAGAAACTCTGTTTTCAGTTCTTAATGATGAAATACAAACAATGCACATAATTCGAAACATAAACTATCCTTAAAGGAAACAGCCAAGGAATGAATGTTTTATTTATTTCTAGAGATGTTTTCTACTTGTAATAAAATTCTGTCATACAGAAGTTAGCGACTGAGGGTATTCCTAAAAATAGAAATTACACATTTTCCAAATGAATTTTTTAGACATAATGTTGTTCCTGTGTGCAGGTTAGACTTAATTTCAATATTCATTTTTTTCTCTAATTGCCTAAATTAAATTGTAGACGTTCAATAAAGTCAATATTAAGCAGGCAAGTACTAACTAGCTCTCTCCTTAATTATGTTGGCTTTGTTTTAAAGTGGGAATTAACCTACATATAGTTTTTAGCTTAGTGAAGATATGTTTGGACATTTGCTGTTGTATATACTTAGGAATTATTAATACTTGTTCATTTCTAATACTATAAAAAATATTACAGATTTTAAAAATACCAATTACTATTTTTACCTGTTTTGTTGCGAATCAAGTTCAGAGCCTTCTATACTATAGATTTTTAAATAGATAAATTACTTCTTTATAAGTACATAGTTATTTTCAAATTCCTTTTCCCCAAGAAATGATCTTAAATGCTGATTTTATTTAATTTAATCATAAGTTGACTTCCACTGCCTACCCTATTTTTAATTGTGATGTATATTTATTTTGTGTGTGCACATGTGTGCCCGCCCATCTGCATGTGAGTGCTGATACACATGGAGGTGGCTGGAGTTACAGATTGTGTGTGCTTCACTGTCAAGTAAACAAGGAATTGAATTCCAGTCCTGTAAGAGCAGTGAGCAAGCATTTAGTTACTAAACCATCTCTCTAACCCATGTTATAATTTTAACCATTTGATTGTTTAGAAAATTTACTGCTTCTTATATGGAAGGTTCAACTAATTGTTTATGCTTTGTGTTTAAAAGTAGTTGTGACTTTGTAGTGTGTTTTTCTTTTCCCTTTGTTTAAGTCTTAAATTGGAAATGAGGTCAATTTTGCCACAAAGTAATGAATTATAGTTTGAAGGCTTAGTTTAAAAGAAGTTGGATAATTTTAAATCTCCCTACTTAGTTTACTTAGACTATATTTTAAATTAAAATTTATTCTGTGGTAATGCCAAAGTATATTTGAGTTATAATTATGTTTTTGCTGTAGTTCAGCCTTTGATGGGAATGAGTATGTATTATATGAATTAGCATGTAAAAATCAAACAGTATTTTTAAATTACTGTGAAGATATACGTGTGTCTGTGTATGTACGTGTGTGTATGGCGTGCGCATGCATGCATGCATGCCTGGGAAAATGGCTCAGTGGATGAAACACTTGCCTGGAAAGTGAGGAGTGGATCCCTAGCACTCCACATACACATGAATAGACACATACCACAAAAACCACCACCACAACAAAGAACTCCACACTAGCCTTTAAAAATGCATCTACCTTAATTTTCTTAACTGCCTGTATCTTTACATTTGTATATCTATTGATGCAGGCAGTTCTATTGTCTTATGAAACACAGTTTGAATACTGTTAGGATTGTTTATATGTCAGCTACTGCTCTTGTTTATCACTCAAATTCTTTTTCTAAAACTTTCTTTCTCATTACAACCTGTATGAAACAGTTTGTTCATAAGAGAAACAAGTTATTGAAATTAATGGTGAAATGATGAGGTTTTGTGCATATTTCATCCTATAATTGAATAGGTTAATTTATGAAAACATGAGTAGTGCAAAATATAATGGGGAACAGACAAAAAGAATGTTTTATAGACAAGGAATGAACAGATTTATAATTTCAGTTCACTGAAGTAAATGTCATGAATTGTTAACAGTGTCAAGCAGGGTAAAATGTGCCTTTCCATTTTTTTAATTACTAAAATTAACAGAATATAGCACTAATTTCTGCAGTTACCATTTTCCTCCCTGAACACTAAACTTGATTTGTGTTCTTATTAACTTTGTCCTATAAATGACCTTGCAAGGAGAATGATTCTAGAGGCTAAGGGAAACAATGTCTATATTTTCTGAGGCTCCAGGCTAGGTTTTATTAATGTAATGTCTAAGATCTTTGAAGTTGTGACTTTACCAGGAAAATCATAATCTCCAAACCTTTATTCATAATGGGTATGACTTCCAGGGGGGAACTGAATACCTGCTGTAGCTAATTATTTCAATTATAAGCCACTACTAAAACATGTAATGGATTTTCTCTGCCTATACAGGTAAAAAGCATAACATTACGGAACTTAACTCTGATGCTGTGAACTTGATCTCCCATGCAACACAGGAGAGATTGCGAGGCCTGCTAGAGAAACTGACTACAATTGCTCAGCATCGAATGACTGTTTACAAGGTAAAGGAAATATTAAGGAAGTACAGACTCTCATCTCCTGAGCAATGTTAAAGGTAGTTTCATGGACAAGGGTGTATTTATATCAGGATGTATTTGTAGAAGAGTGATTGAGACTTAATATTTCATGTTAAGAAAACATTTTCCTTAATTTCTCTACTTGGAAATGCTTACATAGTAAATTAAATCAAAATAGAATTTATAGTGTCCAAAGTAGGGTTTTTTTGTTGCTATTGGGATATGCACCTGTTTTGACTGAGGCTCCTCCTCTATTCTTGATTATGAAGGAGGTTGTGTTAGGATGGAATACTGGTTGTGTGGTCTGGACTCTGCTTACATGGCTCTTACTTACATGATGATAGTAAGTATTGATACTAATGTCATTCATTACTACTCTTGCCTGCTATTATGAAAGACTAAGTGAAAGAATAGCCTGTCTAATTTCTAGTGGTGTAACAAAATGACTTGCTGTTACTGAGACAAAGGCACTTAGTATATTTGAATTGTAGATTTTATTGCTTCTTGGCCTTTAGGGTAAGATCAGTTCTGAATTGTAGTTTCAGAGGTGGGCAAATAACTGAATGATTATGGATCTTAAGAAAAGATAATGGGATGAAAAGGGATAATTCTTTTAAATTAAAAAAATGTCGAGTGGTAGATTTCAACATGTTGGTAAGTAGGTAACTTTGTGAAGTTTTGAGTTTACAATAGGATCATTCATTGTCAAAGCTTCATACCCAGCCATATAAATTAAAGGAAACCCAGACTATCTGCTGCTGTCACCCTGGTAAATTTGGTGGAGAAACCATCTTACTTACATTCTGTTCCATGTAGAACTTGGGAAGCTCCTTACTTTCAAAATTTTTGAGGGAATTTGTCAGACTGACTTAAATATGGAATCAGTATCATAAAAAGCTGTAGAAAACAGTGTCAATATTCCATTTTATGTGAGTATAGAAATTTGTCCATTTTTGTAGGTTATTATTTATGTCAGTTCAGTTGGTGGTGGTAATTGCACTTTTCTTTCTAATTCTTACTTGTGTTTTCCCTGTTATTCTAGCTAATGGCTTCCCTAGTCATTACAAAGAACCAGGCACTTTTGGTTTCTCTGATGGCTGAGCAAGCCATTGATCTATGGGTATAGTAGAATATTATTAGGAGCCTTTTTTTCATCATCATCATCATTATTATTATTTTTATTTATTTATTTATTTATTTTAAGGACCACTAGTATTTGGTTTTACTCTAGGTCTCTGGGCTATCTAATCTCTGATTCTTGGTCACCCAAGCAATGTTTCGATATGGTTTCATCTCTTGGAATGGTTCTTAAGTCAAGTCATAGAACATTCCAGATTTAAAAGTTGCCCAGTCTTTTAAAAAGCCCATCACTCAAAAGTCTAACTTTTCTTTAAAAGTACCAAAACTCAACTGTAGGCTCCTATAAAATGAAAAGATAAATGACATACTTTCCAGAGCACAGTTAAAATCAAAGCAAAGCCACATCCCTAAGTATGAACAGCTCAATGTGTGACATCTGGTACTCACAGTCTTCTGGGCTCCAAAGGCTTTCAATTTCTCCAACTCTGCCATTCACAGCACATCTAGTTTGTCATGTAGTCTCAGGCCTGTTCTGCTCCACAGCTGCTGCTGTCTTTTGTTGTCATTGTATGGTTCTGGGACTCTGACCTTACTATGTGTTATAGCCTCTCTCCATGACCAATCCTGCAATCCTAGGGTGTCCACTGCCTCTCCTGGCATCTTTTCAGGAAGTCCAGCCTTGTATACAGACCTTTTTTACTCTGTGATCCTCTCATGCCTGAATCTTACACATTATCAAGTTTGACTGTCAGCATGAGATACAGCCTTGCCCTGCTCTGGACCCTAGCTTCTAACTCCAGGGAAGTACCCCCAAAGATTTCATTCATTGTGCCATTCAAAACTTTCTTGTTATAAAGTTCAGGTAGACTTTCTTTGTATCAATTGCATGTGTTAATAGGATTTGGTAGTTGAAGGAAAATGGGTAGTGCTTACCCTTCCTGGAAGACCTTAATCATTTAGCTTAAGGATAAATACCTTCTTAACTTTCTGTTATATGGTAGCTCTCTTTCAACTTTCATAATGGTTCCTCATATTGGGTTAACCTCAACATAAAATTATTTTCATTGCTACTTCATAACTGTAATTTTGCTGTTATGAATTGTAATGTAAATAGCTGATATATAAGATATCTGATATGCAACCTCTATGAAAGGGTTGTTCAGCATCCCCCCAAGGGGTCATGACCTACAGGTTGAGAACCACTGTGTTACACATTTACTATTGATTTATACTGCACCCTTTACCAAACATTCATTCTTTAGGATAGCTAGTATTGCTGTCTGAATGTTATATAGAAAGACAAAATTATCCGTCTTTAAGAAGAAATAATAACCACTTAATTACATTTGAATTTACTTCAAAATTCACCATTATTTACAAACTTTAATTATAATAATAGTATTTGTATCAAAGGTTTGGTCTAGTCCTTCTATCTCTTGGGTTTTATTTTTATCTGTCCAATAAAGGAAATTCTACTCCATAAACTATTAAAAAAAAAAAAACAGCCACAGTTATTAAAAGCAAAATTCCACCGCCATCTTTTCTATTGTAGATGTTAGTTACTTTTACTTGGGTATAATGTTCTAATTAATCATAGGTCATAAACTGAAATGTAAATAAAAAAGTAGAAGTAATCTAGTATTTAGTCTAGCTTTTTTTTTTCTAAATCCTGTTTGGTGTTTTGTTTTGTTTTGTTTGTTTGTTTGTTTTCAAGGCAGGGTTTCACAATGTAGCCCTAGCTGTTCTGGAACTCACTCTGTAGACAGGGATAGCCTTGAACACAAAGGTATACCTACCTCTGCCTCCACAATGCTGGGATTAAAGGTGTGTGCCACCACAGCCCAGCTCTGCTTTGTGTTTTTACACTGAACCTGCTGTCTGTGCTGTGGCTATGGGAGTATTTCACTCCCTAGCAGAAAGGTACTGTGATGGTTCCTTCAGGTGGGATTCACCTGATGGTGCTAATATCACCTGCATCTGGATGTCTAGTACTGGCTTTTATACTTTTGGTCCATGAAGTCTTCAGGTAGTTGGTTCACAGAGATAGGAGGAACATGACAGCAGGTAAGTATTCACAGTAGGTTAGGAAAGGCACTCATTTGCTGTAGCTGGAAGAAAAAGGGAGAAATTATGCCACAGGCAGTTGTATCTGAATTGGTAAAGGAAACAGCATGAGAATGAGATATGGTTAAAATTTAGAATGCCTGTACTTCTTTTTAATTTAGTGTTTATTGTCCCTTTTAAATTAAATTTCTGTCCATAAACTGTCTCCAGAGTTTCTGAACACAGAAATGGTAAAGATGAAGTATTTAAGAAACCACTGTTATTGTGCTTAACCTCTGTGCTTGACCTATAATGTGTTCCACATTTTATCTTGTATTATTTAACTTTAAAGACCATTTGGGAATTCTTGAATTAAACTTTAAGTAAAATAAGTAGCACTAATACACCCTTCTTCCTTAAACCATGTAATACTCTTTTGATCTAGTTAAATGCCAACAATAAAAATTTAATTTTAAAAAGAATCTTGGGCATATGAAATCTCTTAGTCTAAGCTAATTGAAGCAGCCATAAGCATGAGGATAAAGTGGAGGCAGAGATGGGAGTAGTATGGTTCTGGGTTCCAAGCCAAATGCTTACTGCTGAGCTCGCTGTTTAGTTGTTTTTGGCTATAAGACTCTCCCCTCAAGTGTTGACTCCTGAGATGAGTAGATGTTTGGATATGTATGGATTGTTTAAAACCTTTCTGCTTCTCTCACAACAGCCCACTTGTAAGGATATTTGTATTAGGTGGCTATAGGTGAAGAAAAGTAGAATATACATAGATTTGAAAGCACTGTTTTTGTATTCTAGCATACCTGGATAAGACAGACATTTTTACTTTTGTCATTTTATGGAGTATTTAAGATAAGAAATTATAGTTTTTTGTTACAGTAAATTATATGCTTTCCCACTACTTGGGAGGCTAAGGCAGGATGATCTAGGTTCCAGGACAGCCTATTCTGTATAGTGAGAACCTGCTTTTAAATAGAGAAACGGTAAGTTAATAAATTATATACAGAATTATTTTGATTAAAGTTGCTGTCTAAATTTAGTTTCCGTAATCAGACCTTTATGATTTTTTTTGTTTGCTTTTGATTTTTTGAGACAGGTTTTCTCTATGTAGCTCTGGCTATCCTGGAACTTGCTCTGTGAACCAGGCTGGCCTCAACTCAAGATATCTGCCTTCCTCTGCCTCCATAGTGTTGGGATTAAATAAGATTAAGCCAATCTATCTGAGGTAGCACTTTTTCTTGGCTGTCCTTTTCAGTGAATAGATTATTTCTTGCTTTTCATCTAATATTTAATTACTCATATTTATGTCAGTAGATAGGAAATAATTTGACCAAGGAAGATTGAATTATAGGTAATGGTATATTCTACTGGGTTCTTTTTCCTAATATTAGGATTTGTTTGATTTAATTCCTTTTGCTGTCTCTGAGTAGGCTTGCTAAGGAAATCTTTCTGAAATATAAATGCTAATCATCTCTCAAATTTAAAGATGATTAAAGTTTCTGGCTTTTATTTTGTTTGCTTGATTGTTTAACAAAGTAAAAAAAATATCTTCTGAAAAATCTAGTTCCTTCTATGACTTGAAGTTACCCTCTTTTGTATTGTTTATCATAATGCTTAATGCAAATGTATTGCCCAAATCATAAAACTGTTTTTTCCCCTAGGGAAGTGAAAATTACATCTTGTCTACTGACACCAGATCACAGCTCAAATTTCTTGAAAAGCTAGATCAATTGGAAAAACAGAGGAAGGATCTAGAAGAAAGAGAGATGTTACTTAGAGCAGCCAAGGTAAGCATTGTATGACTCTATAGGAACATGGCCTGGCAATGTGATCATAATTAGCTTTATCATTGACTGATGGCCTTGCTTTTCTTAAACCTTTAGGTTTCTCTTGAGAATATTCTAAAATGAAATTACTAATAGCTTTCAGTTAGTTTAGTTAATGAGTCATAATCTTTTGTCCCACCCCCCCCCAAATAATCTGGTGTACCTGATATCATTCCCTCCCATCCATCCATCCATCCATCCATCCATCCATCCATCCATCCATCCATCCATCCCTATTTCTAGCTTAAACTTTTACACAAATTTTAGACTCATAAGATACTATTTGGCATGTACCAAGTTGAAGTTAACAAGAATAATTTTTAAAATACAGGAAGATTATGGTAAAATTAATAATTTGGAGTATATGGAACCAAATGTAAATTGGTGGAAATGTGTTAGAGAGAGGGAGAGTCATAGGAGCTACAGGAGCCATGGCCCTGTGTTCTTCCTCTTAAGTTGTTTTCTAGGACTAGTAATGCCTGGATACTACATAACAGTTCAGTTCTACTACAGTTTATGTTCTATACCCACAGTTCTTAATAGACATAATCAAAGCCTCACAAGAGATTGTGAAAGCTGAACACCAGAGTCTTATTTATTTATTTATTTATTTATTTATCTATTTATTTATTTATTTATTTATTTATTTATTTATTTATTTTTGAGAGCCACATCTAGTCTCTCTGGCTCTCTCTGTGTCCCTGTTTCTCTCTCTCTCTCTCCCCCTCATTGTGTAGGGCACACATCTACTCTTTGTTGGCCTTGAATTCAGTGACCAGCATCCCTCCTGAGTGCTGACATTCAAGACATTCAGCATCAACTCCAGTCCACTACCTACTTTCTTAAATCTTCTGTGATGAGATAGGATCTATGTACGAATACTAATGTAGCTCAGGCACCCTTTGAACCCACTGTCCTGTTGGCCTTCTCTGAATTGCTGGGATTTAGAAGGGTCAATCATGGTAACTTGGCTCTAATTGCTTCTTTGACTTATTTTAAACAATTTCTACTGACATTATAATATCAAAATTATACATTTGTCTTTTTCTTGGATCCGCTCGTTTCTTGCATTTGTTCCATCTCAGCCTGATCCCTTGTATGCACCATGACACACACATACTTTAGTGTGTCGTGTCCATCTCCACCTTAGTTTAAAGTTATGTAACTGTCTATACTTTGGAAAGCGGTCCTGAGGCATAATGAGCCACCACCCCTTAAACATTCTAGTGTGCATTGCACAGATCCCTGTTGAGATTTTGCCAGCTGTCCCACTTGTTTTTTTTGTGTTCCATTTTTCTTTTCAGAAATAAGTATTTCACTTAGTAGTTCTCTCATCACATTTTTTTTCTGGCAATCTCAGTCCTCCTTATATACTCATTCATGACCTTTACCTGCATTCTATGGTATTTCCTTAGGACGTGTAGTTATGCACCCCTGGCAGGAATACACAGAGGTGATTAAGACATTTCTCTGAGCTAATAATCTCAAAAGGCAACCTAATAACCCAGACATATAGTTGTCTACCAGTTCTTTCAATTTAAAATTGACAGTCTGTCTCTGTAAGTTTTAGTTTTTCATGGATTGTTTTAATCTTCACAAATTATATCAATATATTTTCCTTATCGAATTTTCATGTATCAGCCTTAGCAAGTTCTTGTATCAGCCACTTCTATGAAGATTACTTGGTACTAATTGTTTATTCTCATTAACTTTCATTCATATATAACCCTCTATTATATGAAAAAGGCTTTCTTTTCCTCCCTGTTCATAAAAATATAAACCTGTGGTTTTTTATTTAATTCAGCTGTCTATACTACTTTACTATTAAGATTTATTGTGATGCTCAGAATGCCTGTAGGAGGGAGACCCTTCTAAATGGCTCTTACTTGTCATGTCTCCTTCGCTCACTAAGCATGTCCTACTTTTTGCTATTGAGATATTCCAGGGCTAACCTTTACTCTTCCTGCCTTCATCTTGAAGTCAGCCATACCTATAGGAAATTCTGCATCTTTTTACTTGAAGATGATATTCAGAAACCAGTTTTGTAGCACAAATTGCACTATGTTTATTGCTTAACAGTGTCATTATTTATAGGATATATTAGTGGATGGCTCTAGGAAATATTTGTATGTTATGTATATACATACATACATAGAAATATCTACAATGTTTACTGCATCACTATTTGTATTATAGAATCATGGGTTCATACCTCTAACTTTAGTCCTGGACCTCTTTCTTTATACCCATAACCTATCTACTTTATAAAACTTTTCTCTTTCTTGCAAGATGGCTCAGGGAATAAGAGCACTTGCTGCCAAGCCTGATCACCTGAGTTAAATTCCTGAGTGCTACATGGTGGTAGGAAACCTGGCTTCCATAAGTTGTTCCTCTGACCTGTATACTAGTTCTTCATGTATGTACATATTCATTCATTTACTCATATTTGCTGCCTGCCTCCCTCCCTTCAAATAATTGCAGAATTTTTACTCCAGGAATCAGAAAGTTTGCTTTAATTATTATCTTTAACATAATAGCTTATGTCATCAGTCAGCATATGTATTTGATCAGTGAGATTCATATGCCACTAGCTTGACTGACTCTTGTCTATTTTCCTTCATGCCATTTTATTGGCCGTACTCCTTACCATTACAACCACTGGTCTGTGTCTCACTGAGACATCCCAAACCTCTACAAGGATGTAGGCATCATAACATTGTCCCTGCTCTGCTGTCTCAGCCCCAAACTGACCCCTGTGCTGACAAGGGCAGGAAGATGAGACAGGGAAAATACTCTATCTTAAGCTTGACATATTCTAAGCAAGAACTAAGCTATCATAACAAGGTAGTTTACTGTTCTTTATTTCTAGTAACTGTACAATAAATAAGTTTATAAAACCATTAAATATGATTCTAGTTATTATTTATATAAGAGATTATACTGGTTCTTGGTCTCTTTGGGTTTTCTTTGTTTTTGAGACAGAACCATAAATATTGGGATGCCCTGGCTTCAGTCTTATGCCTTCTCTATGTCTTTGTGCTCTCCCCAAGATTGTACTTCAGCTTGGTCTACATTCTAAAACTTTTGGGATGTACAATTGACTGCTTGTTTGATAATCACTTTTCTGGCTAATAGGACTCTCAAATTGTATATGTCCAAATAGACTTCTGATTTTTCTCTTTTATTATGGCTTTTTCTAACTCAGAGATACCTAATTTCCCATAAATTTATGGAAAGAAAAAAGAACCCTAACTGTTCTCTTTGCTTTTTCTCTACAGTGAGAGCTTCTGGACAGCCAGGACTACAGGACAGACTGTGTCTCAAAACAAAACAAAACATTGCTTTTAGTGATTTCTTGTTGATTGTACTTACCCAAACATTTTACAAGACTTCTAGTACTTGACTCCCCTCTTTGAGTTTGCCTCATGACACTCCTTCACTCATCCCACTCATCATACTCAAGTGTCTATTCAAAGCTTGTGTCCACCCTTAGGGCAGTCAACCTTTGATTTGGCATCTAAAACTGACAGTTGAATTCCTTCTCCATTGTTGTGTATTCTTTATTAGATCTTCTGCTACAGAAAGTTAGAATTCCTCTCAGTTGTTTAGGCTAGAATCTAAGATAACATTTTTTCCCTCTTTTGTTTGTATCTTGTATCTAGTCTACCACAAATTTGGTTGACTTTACTTTCAAAATAGAATTTGAATCTATTTGTCATCATTGCTCTACTGCTATTCTAGACTGCTGTCATTGTTTTCTCGGTCACTTTCTCTTCATAGCAGTTCCCTGAGTTTTTTCATTATGTGGGCACCTGTGCCTTCAGTTGTAGATCTGTGTAGTAATAAACACTTTGTGTTCCTGGTGGAGCCCTCTTCTAAGGGGTTGCTCCATTGTACCCTCATTCTTGTGCTATGCAGCAATAGTTTTCTTCCAGTGGCTGATTGTTAAATCTACAATTAAACTCTTTTCCTTCTTAAAGTGGCTATAAGGCAATACCTAGCCTCCTTTCTTTCCTTCATATTTTCTGTGTGCTTTACACACAGGGCCATCCTGTCTGTTCTCAGGTTTGCTGGCATTTTAAGGCTTTGGTATTTACTGTGTCTTCTGTTTGAATGTTCTTCCCTAATGGATTAATGTGATTGCCTATTTCTTGTTGTTCAGACTTCTACTCAATTGTTATTCATCATGGATGTCTAATACACTGCCTAACTAGAGAAGTACCTACCACATTCCTTATGCTCATTTTTATCACATTTTATTTTATTTATAGCATGGATAGTATCAATAGTTATAGAGCACCTAAAACTCTAATAAAAATATTAGAATGTGTTTCCTACTTGTGCTTTCCAGAAATTACTCTTTTAAGAGATTTGATTCAAGGCTAGTTGTGTTCTTGATTTTAATAGCTGTTTAAATAACATATACTTTTCCAAAAATGGCTTCACCTAAAGATAAGCCAGTATTCTTTGTTTTCATTCATTTGAGCGCACACTTCTTTTTCCTTTTCTTCTGTTCAAGCCAGTTTTCATTTTGCCCTGTTCCAGCAGGAACAATGTCATGCCTTGACTGGACCTGACTGACATTGTTAGCATCATTTTCAGTCTGCGTTTCCTCCAGGCTAGAACTGCAGCAGCCAGCCCAGATGATGATGAGGAGGGGGCAAGGGCTGGAGTGCATCTATTCTGGATTGAGGCATTGACCCTGGAGCTAGGGTTTTCAATCACAGGAGAAATCATCATTTATTAAATATTTAACAGCAATGCTAGTGTTTAGATGATTTCTATTAAAATTTTCTTTTCTTTGACAGAGCCGTTCCAATAAAGAAGATCCAGAACAGCTGAGATTAAAGCAGAAAGCCAAAGAGGTAGGACTTTCAAGTTACCGTTCTGGTCTTTGTGTTTGAGGGAAGGTTGGCAGCCTCTCTCTTGGCAATTAGGTCAGGGTTTATTTTACTGTTGCATACCATTTGCAAAAGCCTTGGGGAAGGACAGGAACTGCTGAAGGCAAGGGCAGTACTTCAAATGAGGTCAGTGAGCTATGTGCTCTCCTTTTAAAATTTATTTTCAAGGCTTAGGCCTGTCTGGAAATGGCTCTTTGTAAACTGCAACCATATACTTGGAGGAATATAGTGTGGGATTAAAAGAAAGAAAAGACAGAAACTTTGAGATTTAGCATCTGGGACTGTACAATAGGCTACATTTTTCCAGGGTAATTGTTCGTTTTGTAAATCTGATACTGCTTATAATTCTTTGGCTGGGAGGCGGTACTGGGATTTAGTTTTAAATGGAAAATGCCTCTGGCTTTTAATTTTCTGGGCCCAGCAGTTTTCTGTTCTGGAATGGAGCCCTTGTTTCACACAGTTCATGTTTAGCTGCAGGGGTTTTAGTTTATAGCTTAGACTGGTTAAGCTTTTACTCCCAGAGGCCTCTGCATAGCAACTGTAGAAATCAACAAATAAGTTCATTTATGTCTGCAGCCTTCTCTCAGTAGCTGACTTTTTACATTTCCCAATATCCATTTCCTGACTTCTCTAGCCTCAGAGAAAAAAGCTCCACTAATTGGAGCTTATTTTAATTGAGCCTTAATATTGGATCTCACTGGAGTTACCCCCAGAGCTACTGAGAACAGAATGAAATGAAAGTACCTAAGGTTGAAGGGGTGCGTGTGTACATGCCTGTGTGTGTGTGTGTGTGTGTGTGTGTGTGTGTGTGTGTGGGAGAGAGAGAGAGAGAGAGAGAGAGAGAGAGAGAGAGAGAGAGAAACTTTCACCTGACCTCAGATTCTCTTCCCTCCTGAATAAATCATCAATCCTGTTCACATTCCTGGTTAAGTATTTGACAGCAGATGATAATAAAGACAATTGAGGTGTGAGATGTGTGATATGGAGCTGAAGAAATTGGTTTCTATAGTTACTTGACTGATTTCATGCAAATTTTAAGCATCTTTATGCTAAGCAAGAGTGATTTCCTGAGCAATCTTTTCCTTAACTGTGTCTCCTGAACTATGAATTTGTTGTCCTTAGCGTTGCTGCACTTGGCATCTAGGTGCCAGCAGCAGCAGGTTATTTATTAATGTTCTAAAGGCCCTTATTGTTTGGATTAATGTAGGAGCTGAGGCAAGACACATTGAATAGCTAGTTGATTCTTAGAATCAAAGTGCTATATTTATTTTGTTTTTTAACATAGAGAAAGAAAATACTCTGGGTAGAGGGAAATAAAGATTAGGGCAAGAAAGGAAGGGCATTAAAGTGTTAGAGACAGTCTTTAAACAAAATGCTCCTTATTCTAATTTCCTTCCACTGAATATTTATCTAACAATGTTAACTTGAGAATCATATCTAACAATGTTTTTAAGCAAACCTAGATTGATGATAGGTATTTGTAGCTCTGTCACTTGTCTTTGCTCTGAATCCGGGGTATCTTCTTTCTTTAATTAAGGACTGATTGGATGCTTGTATCGCTTTCTTTTAATTGATTCTCATTTTGGAAAGTATTGCTTAGAAAGTTAATTATCTTACTATGTGTGTTGTTGCTTCATAAACATAGGTACTTAGTTTCTTTTAATTTTTTCTTCCTCTTTGAAAGAGGTGGTTTTCTTTGTTTAATATTTTTGTTATTTTGTTTATTCCATTAAGTCAAAAGGTAGACAACAGTCTTCAAATGATACTGTGGGATAGGGTGTGGTTTCTTTTACTGAAAAGGATTGATAGAAAGCCTGCTTGTTTTTTCTTTCTTTCTGTTCCTTTGAATCTGTTTAGCTTTTTTTTTTTTTTTTCTAGCAAGGTTAAAAGAAAAACACAGTTCTCTCCCAAACCATTTTTTTTTCCTATAAATCTTCTATGATCAAAAAGGCGTCAACCATCACTGACTTTAAATTCTACCATAGAGCTATAGTAATAAAAACAACTTGGTATTGGCATGAAAACAGACAGGTGAACCAATGGAATGGGATAGAATTGAAGATCCTGACATGAATCCACACACCTATGAACACCTGATTTTTGACAAAGAAGCCAAAATGGTACAATGGAAAAAGGAAAACATCTTTAACAAATGATACTGTCATAACTGAATATCAACATGCAGAAGTTCGCAAATAGAGCTATATCTATTGCCATGCACAAAACTCAAATCCAAATATATCAAGGACCTCAGCATAAATCCAGCTACACTGAACCTGATAGAAGAGAAAGTGGGAAATGGCCTTGAACACATTTGCACAGGGAGACCAGTCCCTAAATATAACACCAGTAACATAGACATTGAAAGCAACAATCAATAAGTGGGACATCCTGAAAGTAAAAGCTTTTTGTAAGGCAAAGGACACTATCAATAAGACAAAACAACAACTTACAGAATGGGAAAAGTTCTTCACCAATCCCACATCTGACAGAGGTCTTATCTCCAAAATATATAAAGAACTCAAGCAACTAGACATCAAAATACAAAATAACCCAATTGAAAAATGGGGTACAAAGCTAAACAGAGAATTCTCAACAGAAGAAGCCCAAATAGCTGCTCTTAAGGAACTCTAGCCCTGCCACATAGTGTCAAGCTTTATAAGCCTTAGGTATTCTCCATGACCCCTTCATGCCTTCAAAATCCATACCATCTTAGTAATATTCTCGCTGCTCTCTCCCTTTCTGCCCTCCCTCCGTGCACGTGTGCGTGTGTTTGTGTGTGTGTCTGTCTGTGGTTTGTTTGTTTGTTTTTTTTTTTTGTTTGTTTGAGGTGGGGGTCTCACTATGTAGCTCTGGCTTTCCTAGAACTCAACATCCTTCAGGTCAGGTTGGCCTTGAACTCACTGTCACAGTTAGTTTTTATTGCTGCTATTATGACCATGGCCAAAAGCAGTAACTTGGGGAGGAAAGTGTTTAAGTGTATATATCCCAATCACAGTCCGTCATGAAGGGAGTTTGAGGTAGGAGCTCAAGTCAGGAAACTGGATGTAGGAACTGATGCAGAGGCTGTGGAGGGTCATTACATACTGACTTGCTCTTCATGGCTTGCTCAGCCAGCTTTGTTACAGCACCCAGGACCAGCAGCCCAGGGGTGGCACCATCCACAGTGAGTTGGGCCCTCCACATCAATCATCAGTTAAAGAAGTATACCACAGGCCAGTCTGGTGGGGGATTAAGTGATTCCAGCTTGCCTCAAGTTGACATAAAACTAGCATTTCTTTTTCTTAAGTCTGTCACAGATTAGAAGAATTTAATTTTGATGAAGATCAGTTTGTCAGTGCTTTTATGGATAGATATGCCACATCTTAAGAAGTCTTTGCTAGACTTCAAACTAAGTTTATGCTTTTTGTCCCTTGAGTTAATTTTTGTATGACATTTGAAGTTCAGGTCCAGATTGAATGTTTTTAAAATTTATTTTATACATGGATGTCCACTTACTCCTCCATTTCTTGAATGTATATAATGTTAAACATTCAGGTAGTAAGGACAGATTTTGTATGTAATGGAAAAGAAGTCCTTTATTTTAAAAGTGTGGGTGGGTGGGTTGGAAGGCAGATGCCCAAAGTCTTTGACAAACTTTCTGATCCTTTGTGGCCGTTTACATAGCACCCACTTTCCAAGGGATCTCCCAGGGTTCTATTTATTACGTGTAGCCCTGGTGATTACCATAGATGCCTTTACTTTTCAGTGCTGAGTAGTTTCCAGGTATGCTAAGCAAGTGCCCTCTCCTGAATTAACTCTATCCCCCATATAAACCTTAAAATCAGTTTGTCCCTATTCATCAGGAATACTAACTGGAATTATGTTAGATCCTTGAATCAATTTGCAGAAAATCCTTTTGTGTATAAGATAGGGGAGTTGGGTTCTAGGGATTAAAGCCAGGACCTCACAATACTTGATGGGTGCTCTGCCAGAGATGGCTATAAATAATTGATTTATTCCCCAGTGTTTCATTTCAGTGTGTCTGTTTCTACTGATACTTGAGTAGATGATGATTATTGTTTGTGGGAACTTTGCATCTTGCAGTTTTGCTGAATGCATTCATTAGAATTAAGGAGATTTTGTTTGTGGTTTTGTTTTACGTGTGTGTGTGTGTGTGTGTGTGTGCCCCCCCCCCCCCCCCCCCCCCCCCCCCTTTTTTTTTTTTTTTTTTTTTTTATTATTGTTGTTTCTGTTTTTATAGGTAATTTAGCTTTTCTGCATTGATAATCTTGCAATCCTCTTGAATTTTTTTCTGAGTTTTATGTTGTCATCAACTTCAACTACAGTTATACCATAACTATATTAATGCCCAGAACTTTCTCTTGTTTTAGTTTTGGTTTTTCTGTTTTTTTTGTTGTTGTTGTTTTTTTTTTTTTTTTTTTTTTTTTTGTATTTGCTTTGTGCTAAACTCTTATTGTTTCTGAGAAAGTGTTATAAACTATAGAAGCAACTAAAACTATGGCCATTTTCTAGGTATTTTTGTTAACTTGTTTTTTGTTTTTTTGGGGGTTTTTTTGGAAAATTTTCTAAAACATTATGTGTTAAGGAAGTTACTTACATATTCAGTTTAAAAATCTTTCTTGCAGGGGTGGGAAGAAGTCCTTATTTGATATGACTATCTTTAAGATACCATATCTCTATAGGGAAGGTCTTTAAAATATACTTTGATTTGTGCTGTAGGGTAGATTAAGTAAAATAATTTTTTGGGGGGTACAGAGAAGTTATGGTTTGTGGCAGCATGAGACCCTTGACTATAGTTTTTATTAAAAAGGCCAGCAGCAACAAAAGAGCTTACAATTTCTGAAAACCCTTATCTAACAATTTATTTATAAGAAGGCCTACAGCTTAAAAAGGATTTCTGTCCTGTAATTTTTGGAGCAAATAGAATATAATTCTTAGTTTACTTACTTTGATTAATTGTTGTCTAGACATTTATGCTGCCATAGTGAAAAGGATATTTTCATCAGAATTTTATTTTTCACAGCTCTGGAAGTTAGGATGTCTAAGATGAAGGTGAGAGCTGATTTTGTGTTTGAGCTAATGGTGTTCCATTCCTCATAGATAGCCCTATGTTCTCATCCTCACCTTCTTTTATTTTGGTTTGTATTTGTTCTTTTTTGTTGTTTTTCCTAAAGAGTATTCCCAGTGTAAGTTTTTCTTAGTGGACTGTCTTGATCCTGTTGGAATGTGACTGTCATTCTGTCTCAGCAACATTTTTGCCTCACATATCAGTAAGATTTTCATGAGAACTGAACATTTTTCCTCTTCGAGAAAAGCTGAAGGACTTATGCAGTGGTATTTTAGTTTTACTTTGTCTTTATAAAAAATACATAACCATTTTCACATATAACCACTTTGATGAAACCTCATTTATGGTTACCTTCTGTACTGTTTCCCAAGTATTAAAAACTTGTATCTTGTAGTTTTGGCCATTCCAGACTAAGCTACATCACTCAAGATTTTTATCTTGAAGACAAATACCATGAGGATAAAAACAGAATAAATATTTGTAGTGGTAATAAACTCTGATTATTGGTTCTACCTCTTCATTTGGTGATTTCTATGAAGTTGCATTAATCTCTGAGACCCTCCCTGTGCAACTTTTTTCTGTGTGAGAGTCAGTGAATTACCCTTTCAGTGTGTTTGTGAAGGTTAAGAGAATAATTTGTAAGTCATATGACATAGTAGAACTGTGCTATGAGGGTACAAAAGCACTATTCTGATTTCCTTTTCTTCTTCTGTCTGCACTTCCTCTTCCCTGAGCTGTCTTTTCTTTGTAAAGATTAGGAACTAGGTGTTAGTGCAGTCAAGACATCAGGGATGTGCCCTTGGCTGCAAAGGAGTGAAAATATATTTTATTCTTTCTCCCTGAGCATCTGTGTAAACATGGACTTTCTTTTTTCCTCCATCTTCTAGTTGCAGCAGTTGGAGCTCGCCCAGATCCAATACAGAGATGCTAATCTCACAGCTCTTGCAGCTATTGGACCACGGAAGAAGAGACCACTAGAAGCAGCAAACGAGGTACCGAAAGAGTGTTTGTTATTTACTTTTTTTAATGTACAGAAAATAAGCCAAAAAGAAAACAAAGGATGCAAGGCATGGGAATAGTCTATCCTGTTCTATACTCTACTAAACTGTTCTTGAAATTCTTCTTTGCCAATTTTATTTTTAAATTTAAATTTTTTAATTTTGCCAGTTTTTAAAAACATGTATGCTTTTTCAATTTTTTTTTGTTACACATTCTGTTCTCTTTTGAAGTCACTTTCTCCAGGTATACTGAATGCCACCATTTTCAATTTTAAAATTCTCTAATTCTAATATTTGCAAATATTTATTTTTGACGTGTGCATGTATGTGTGTTGATGCCTGTGAATATAGATGATGGTAGTGGACAGAGGGTGTCAGCTCCCCTGGGGCTTGCGTTATAGGTGGTTTTGCACCATCTGACATGGACACTAAAAATTGAACTTGGTTCTTCTGCAAGAACAGTGTATACTCTTCAGGGCTGATCCATTGCTCTAGGCCTCTTAAAAATTTTTATATAATCTCCCTTTTATGTATCTAAACCTATCTCACTACTAAGACTGCATCTGCCCTCTTACACCTTAGCACAAAATGTGTTTCTATGGTTCATTTGTTCTCTTATTCTTTCCTAAATACCATTTAAAAATTTTTAATTACTTTGTGCATGATTGTGTATGTGAATAGGTTGTTGCCAGAATACACATATGTAGATTAGGGAATAGCTGACAGGACTGAATTCTTATTTTCCACTTTCTCAAAGCAGAGTCTTGCTTGTTTTTGTTGCTATATTGTTTACTGCATGTTATCTGGCCTGCAAACTTCCAGGTGGTAAGCCTATCTTCACCTCCCATTTCTCCTTAGGAATGAAAGGATTACAAATATGCACCACCACATCTTGAAATTTTTTTTTTAGCATGGATACGTGACAGTACTGCATTTAAATGAATCATAGTTTATTCAACTACTTTTCCAATAAATACTCAGGTCATTTTCAGGCCTTTGCTTTCATTGCCTCTTAGGATTTCCTTTTACTTAAATTGTTATGTAAGTAGTATTCTGGAAATACCCACATCTGGAAAAAGTGAAGTAGGAAAATTCAGGCATACACAAAGGTAGGAAGAACAGCATATGGACCCTGTCTCTTTCTTACTGTCTGCCTCTTTCTGCTCTGTCACCTGTCAATTTTGCCCACCGTGTTGCTTTTATGTCTGCCCACTCTCTCAGTTAAGGTTTTATCCCTTGCGTTGTTTTAAAGTCAATGCAAGAATCTTTAGCATTTTATTAATAAATACTATTTGTTGAGTTGTGTTAATTCCTAATAGTGTAAATAAGAAATAACTAGACTTAATTCTCATCACTTGTCACCAATTCCCCCCCACACTGAATTATGCTTTACAATTAATTAAAGAAATATGAAACCTTTCCTCTCATTTTCTTTTCTGATTTTCTTGTCTTTATTCATCTTAAATGTACTTGTTTCTTTGCTTTGCTTTGCTATACATTTGGAAGCTTTGATTTTTTTAAAATCAGGCTTCCATTATTGTCTTTTGGTTTATATTCTCTTTAGAAATCGGTATCTGTTTTGTTTCTTTTTGTTTTATTTTTAAACAGGTTTTTACTGTGTAACCCAGGCTAGCCTTGAACTTCGGTCCTTCTGTCTCAGCTTCTAAACTCAAGGATACTAGCTATTCTGACTGTGAAAGCCCTTTCTTAACTAGAATTACATGCTAATACTTTTATTATTTTCACATTGTACTTTTTATTTAGGTCTATATATTTTTTAATTTTTCTAGCTTTTTCTCATACTGCCTTCCACAGTGATCCAGTGTTTCTTTGTGGCTCAGTATAGTAAACTTCTCTGCTCTACTATGTTTTCCTCTTCTGATGAAGTGATCTCCCTGAAACCGTGAGACTTCATGACTCTTTCCTCTCAAAAAAAGATAAATTTGGTTTAAGTTTATTCTAAAATCTCTAAGTAAGAGTTGAAATGTCAATTAGCTATGGTAATGGTACCTACCTATAGTCTCAATGGAGCCAGGAGTTCACAGCCAGCCTTGCTTACATAGCAAGGTTGTCATAAGGGTGGGGAAGGTTGTTAATGTGCTTTTAGTTTTATCTACTTGGTGCCAATAACTAGTCCACACTGTATTCAATGATTTTTAACTTAGTGATTTGAAATGCCACTTTTATCACATATCATTTTGAATTGAATTCATTTGTATTAGGATTATTTATACACACTGTGAACCTGTCCTAGTAGAATTTGCTCTGAGTAAAAATGTCTGTTACATTTGTTGTTTAGTTCTGAAATGAAACTAGCTAGCATAAGGGGAGGAAATCCTCAACTTTTATATGACCATGAATTTTAATATTCACTTGTGGCTACTGACTATTCAGCAATACAAGAAGACTATTCTTCTGATATATATCTTAATTTGTTGTTATTGTTAGTTCTATGGATTACATTGAGAGCCTCACATAGTCTGTAAATGAGATACATCTTGGTTCCTTTATATCTATTAATATTTTATTCCTGAAACCTTTTTAAAATACCATCTGAACCATTTTAAATGTATAGGTAATTAGTATTAAACATATTCACATTATTGAAAGATCTCAAATACTTTTATATCTCATAAGATTAAAACACTATACTGGTTTAACAGTTCCCCATCTCTCCATTCCTTAAGTCCCTTGTAAACCTCACTCCATTCTGCTTCTGTAAATTTGACTATGCATAGTGGAATTAGATAGTATTCCTCCTTTTACTACTGGCTTATTTGACAACATAATGTCCTCAGTGGTTCATATCCTAATATATTTAAACATATGATAAAGCTAGTTCATCAGAGAAATTATTTTCTACTTTCCTAGTATTAGACAACCCATTACCCTGTGTATTTTGCTCATGTGTCCCTAAATCTGTAAAAATACCAAGATGGGGCATGATATTTCATTAAATATATGACTGTGAACAGGCCTTCTTACTTTACTTTTCCCTTTTGTGTCAAGAATAATATAAATTTTCTGCCTAGCTAGTAGCTGTGTTTAATACTGTAACTCATTCAATAATGATTTACAAGCTCCTGGACCAACTGTCCTATCCTGAGGACATTATATAACAAATTGTTACAGTCTTTCCTGGGGAGAACTCATTGCAGCACAGCACATGGGGTCATAAATAAGTACATGCGCAGGTCTGAGCTTGATTCTGTTTTTGTTTTGTTTTTTGGTTTTTTGAGACAGGGTTTCTCTGTGGCTTTGGAGGTTGTCCTGGAACTCGCTCTGTAGACAGGCTGGCCTTGAACTCACAAAGATCCGCCTGGTTCTGCCTCCCAAGTGGCAGGGATTACAGGTGTGTGCCACTAATGCCTGGCTCTGAGCTTGATTCTTTACTCTGGTAAACTTTTAAATTTGGAGAAGTCCTTTAAGCCTCATCCCTCAATTATTCCCTCAACCAGTAGGTTGAAATGGTATAGTGCTTGCTTTGTCATGCTTTATGGATTACTTTTTATAAATTCTACTATCAGGTAAGTGCTTAATAGTTTCTTTGTCATCATAACAGAATACCATTAAACTCTAGCTCATTGGTTCTCAACCTTCCTGAGGCTGCAACCCTTTAATACAGTGTACCTCATGTTGTGGTGACCCCCAACTATACAATTATTTTCATGCTACTTCATAGCTGTACTTTTGCTACTGTTATGCATTGTAAGGCAAATATCTGATATGCAGGATATTTGACATGCAACCCCTGTGAAAGTATCATTAGACCCCAAGGGTTATGACACAGGTTGACAACCAGTGCTCTAGGCCCTCACTTTGATCTCATTTGACTTTGTAGCAAAGGTTAGAGATATTAAATCCTGATTTCTTGTAAGATTTAGCTTTAAATTTTACTTAGTATGTATGTATATGCATGTGCACATGACACAGCATGCCCGTGGAGGACAGAGGAGATTTATAGAGTTGGTCCTTTCCTTCCACCTTTGTACAGGTTCTGTGAATGAATTTATGTCTCTGTGTTTGCAAGGCAGGTATCTTGAACCACAGGGCCATCTCACCAGCCCCAATATATTTTTACATGTCTTTCCTTCATTATATATTTATGTCTTCAGGCCTTCGATAAGAAATGAATGTGCCTTTAATATCCCAATGTGGAAGTCAGTTTATGTGATTTGTCTGTGTTGACTTAATTTTCCTAGAGAGACACAAGTATCTGTCCACTCTAAGATGGTACCAATGACAGACCAAATTATAGTGCGCCAAAGTTAGCTTGTTGAAACCAGTTGAGTTCAGTGGGCATGCTTACACACACAGGCGAGGAGTTACTTACAGAATCCTGAAACAGCTGCATCATGTCAAAGTTCTACCTCATCATGGGTGGTGACCTTCTCTTAGAAGCTGCATCATGAAGCCAAGCTTTCTATTGACCTTACACTTGTATAATCTAGTATTTTTTAAGGTGTTCCACCTGTGAGAGGATGTAGTAACTGGAATTCCAGATTAGGGATTCATGATACTCCTTTTCTCCCTTTACTAGCTGTGGCAAAGGCTAGTAAAGTCCAAGATGGCAACATACCATGTGGGGGGGGGGGTTGGGAGGTCACTGTACAAACTGTCGGTATTAAAATGCAAAAATGCTGCACATTCTGTTGTAGGTATTCAGAACATTTTAGAATAAAACTTAGGGTCCTATTTATATTAGTGATTGTAGTAGCTTATTTTCCATCTAACTCTGACTTATTTCAAGTTATTTTAGAGTAGTTTGTTTGGGAGTGATAGCTTGGTTAGGAGGAAGAGGATTTTCAAAAGGTTATGAATGAAGAAAAGTAAGGATAAATGAATGATGATGCTGTAAATGAATCATATTTAAGAATCCTTTCTACATGTTTGCTTTAGCATTTTTGGGTACCCATATCTGGGCTCCAAAAAATACAAGTCATGTAGTTCTACTCTACTAAACACCTCTAGTCCTATGGACAATGAGATGATCTTATTAAACTCTACTGTATTTTTAAATTAAAAATACAGAGATACACCAGGTTTTAACAGAATTTTATTTTGCATCTGTTATATGTTAAATATAATAATAAAGAAATAATGATAAAACAACAGCAGTCAGTCCAGAGAAAGGGAAAGCTAATACACGATTTCTTTCAGGAATGAGGTTTATTTGGAGAAAGGGCCTCCAGGCTGTGATGGGGCTTCAAGGTAGAAATTGAAGCATTAAACAGTAAATGGCACAATACATGAGGGTCTTAAATGGAAACAGCACCTTCTTTTGAAAGCCTGGAGAGGAGTTTCATAAAGAGCAAGAGTAAGAGAAAATAGGGATGGGGGAGGAGGGGAGCATTGGACTTTTTAATAAAAGTTTTGTGGGATCTGGCAGGAAAATTTACATCACATGATTTGGGTCAATATAGAGAATGTGAACAGGAGCATGGAAGATCCAGGGTCTGGTTGGTAATGTAAGTCAGGGACTGCTGTTTGGACATAGGACAGAGAGTTTTCTCAATTCTCTGTTAGGAAGAGCCTGCAGGGAAGCATGGCCTGACTCACCACTGTCTTAAAGGGGCAAGCATACAGTTCTTTATACATAAGAAGTAAACTGAGCCTGTTTGAAGAAAAATTAAAAGTTACCCATAAATCAGGCTTAAAGTAATACAAAAGTAATAAAATGTATTATATAGGTTGGATAAGTTTTCTTTAGTTTTATTAGTTCCTGACCCCTTAGATAGCTGAATAAAGTAATTAACATTGATTTCATAGTTTTGAGTGCTTGCTATTTTAAAATGTTTAATGAGTTAATTACTCCCACCCCCAGCAATTGAACCCAGGGCTTAGTGTATGCTAGGCAGTTACTCTACCACTAAGTTACAGCCTTGACCAGAATAAAAAAAAATCAATTTTTTATTCTTATGAAAAAGAGAAAATTATTTGAAGTCCCATTAATAGCCCTAAGTTTGTTCTTTTGTTACAAGTATTGCCCATGAAACACAAACACTCAGTGTGCCCACTTGGAGTTTATTGGTGGAGAGGAAGGCGGGGGTAGCTGGTGGCCAACCAAAAGCAGGAGGGGGGGGAAGAGCGAGAGGAAGAGGGGAAGAGCGTGAGAGGAAGAGGGGGATGCACTTTCTTTTACAGGGAAACTGAGTCCTTACGCAGCCCTGTAATGGGTGAAGTAGGCGATGCCATAGCCATGTGTGTCCCCCCTATTATCAGGGGCAGGGTCAGCAGACTGCTGGTTTCCAGCAGAGACCCTGCCTCCCCAAGGTACAAGGCTAGAACTGACACCCAGAAACAGTCCTCTGACCTTCTCTGCTTGCACATACATGTGTGCATTTACATGGATATGCATGTACACACAAAATTCTTTGAAGATATAAGCAATGAGTAGTAGAGTGTAAGGAGTAAGGATTTTCTGCCCGCTGCCGCGCCAGCCCCAATTAACACACCGAGACTCTGTATTTGATATAATGCTGTTGGCCAGGTACTTGTTTCTTATTGGCTAGCTCTGTCTTAAGTATTAACCCATTTCTGTTAATCTCCACGTGGTCTTATCTTACCGGAGAGCGTGGGCCGGTTGTCCTGTTCTCTTCTCTCAGTCTTCCATCTTGACTCCTCCTCACTCTTCCTCTCTCCCTCCTCGTCTCCTAGTCCCGCCTATCTTGCTTTCCTATTGGCCAACAGTGCTTTATTTATTCATTAACCAGTATGAGAAACATATTTACAGAATGACATCTCCCATCATCTCCTCTTTTCTGTCTAAATAAAAAGAAGGATTTTTAACCCTAACATAGCAAAATGTGTAACCCAACAGTTATCAAGTAACAATGTTTAGTCCATTAACATTTAGCGAGATTTAAGAACATATTCCATCATCTATTTTATCTTTGTGAATCTAAAGTCCTATATGTAACTTATTTTTAATTCTAATTAAGGAAAACTATAACCATAACTATCTGTCTTCAGTAGAGTTATGTATTTTAAAGTCAGTATACTCCAAAAATATTTAAGAAGCAAAAAAGTGAAGATGATATGCTGACATTGTATTTATTGCTAAATTCGTACTGTGCTTCCCAGAATTCCTTTTCTTATATAGCTTGTGCTTAGCATGGGCTATGAGGTACTACCTGTATCATAGTTAATGTTCTTTTACCAAGTACTAGTCAGAAATATGTGCCATAATAGCTGTAAAGGAGTAGAACTTTCAGGATAAGTCCTTGAGTTCATTCTGGATTTTATAAAATTGGTTCTCTGGTCTAATTCGACAGCAGAGACACAGATGATATTCAGTGGCAAACAAGGTACATTTACACTTTGCACATTACAAAAAAGGAATCAAGGTTTGTAGAGAGCCAAGTCTGCACTAATAAAAACAAGAATAATGTCATAGATTGTTCTCTTTAAAGTGTAATGCAGGACTTAAAGAAGAAAGGTATTAAATTCTGAGCTCAGAAACTGCAAAAAAGTTAAAGCCCTTGGTTGCCCTAAAAGACACTTTTATCTTTTGTAGCCAAAGGCACAGATTTCTTGTAACCAAATCCAAAGTCTACAAGGATTTGAGTTACAACTCAAATTGAATTTCCACCTGTGTAGTGTTAACATTTAACACTTTGGGGGGAAAGTGTTAACCTTGGGATGGGAATGTAAGTAGATTCCTATTAACCAGGTACCTTGAATACCTAGGTGCTTTATAGCATTTAAACCAATCCTTCTAGCCCTTTGTGAAAGAGGTTATTCTCCCAAGGAGTCTGTTTTGGCTTCTCTTAGGGTGGTTGTCTTGTAAAGGTTAACTGATCTTCCTTAGAACTGGCCCTGGCCATTCTAAGACATAGTTGTTTGCCTGCCCAAGAGATAGTATGAGAATAGATCTGAAATGGTGGGGTCAGAGTAGAAGGAATCTGTAGGTTGGATCAGGCTAAATTCATTGAAAGAAGCTTACAAAGCAGTGACTTCTGACAGAAGGTTTATGTCAGTGGGCTAGGAGTGGCTTGAGCAAGTTTTTGGTTGGTTGACTTAAAACTAAATGTATAGGTGGTCAGTACTGTTCAAAACAGAATAGGGAATGGAATAATTGTAAGTAACTTGTAATATTTGTATATTATAAGTTGTTCTTTACAGAGCCTGGAGAGATTAAGATGCTGAAGGGGGATTTCTCATGTTAGAATTGATCACTTGTCTTATGGGTAGATCTAGAGGATACTTTATGTGCCCACGAGCATGCCTATGACATGCATGTGGAGGTCAGAGGATAACTTGTTGGTTCTCTTGAGAACACTCTTTAATTAAAATCATAATTTCCATCAAGAATGTGTACTTGATGGAAAGCTTAACATCCTTGAAAAGTTCTGTCTCTTTGCTTTAGGCTAATAATGATGATAGGAGTTTACACTGTCAAGACTAGGTTCCTTGAACTTATTGGTAATAATGGACTCCAGGTATAGAAGCCAATAGTGGCTCTAAATTGCTAAATACAGATGAATATAGTATTTTTAATGGCCAGCAAAGCCAATACTGTAGTCACTATAGTTTGAGCTACAGAGATTCTGGGAATTCACAGGTATGAAAGTAATAAATGGCCGATTAAATCTTCTTTTATAAACAAGAGTCTTCTAGATCTGGTGACCAAAAAAGTATTACTTGGATTAATTTGGTAAAGTCAGTCAACCCACAGACATAAACCAGTTCACAGACCTGCAGACTTTTTTTTTTTTTTTTTTTGAGATGTGGGAGTCAAGACAGGGTTTCTCTATATAACAGTTCTGGCTGTCCCACTCTGTAGATCAGGTTAGCCTTGAACTCAGAGATCCACTTGCCTCTATCTCAAAAGCACTGGGATTAAAGGCATGCACCGCCACCACCTGGCAACCTGAAGAACTTTAAATAAAGGGAAACCTAGTTCTTCTTGAGGACAGATCATGCTACACAGCTAGAAATTTACACTTTAATCTCCTAATCTTTTCCTCTGGACTTGAAACCATATGCAAGGGTAAATGTGCATCAGAGAAGGAAATAATTGGATTTTAAAGGAATTGTTAGGCATTGGTTCTGAACCTTACATGAAATCTAGAAGACTCAAAGTGCTGTTGTATTCCACTAGTGTCTGCAATTTCGGCTTTGGTCCAGTGCACATTTGCACATTGCTGGAATGCATAGTTTTAATGGGTAAGTTCAATAGCTTTCAGATTTCCATACTGGTTCACTGGGCCACGGAAGTGAAGAAAAACAATTGGAGGCCACTAGAGTTAACAACTAATTACTAATATGCTTAACTCTCCTGGAGGGAGGGATTGCAGAGCCCAATCAGAGGCCTGAGATATGCAGTCATGGTGCCCACTGAGTCATCAGACTGTCATACCTTTAATCCTCGAGTCATTTGAATTATAGTTGTCCTGCTTGTGATTTTGTTGGAGAAGAAAATGAGTGAGTGCAGCCCCTGGCTTTTAACACACAGGGACTTATCTGGCACATCCTTCTTTCCTTCATACTTCTAAGTAAAGACTGCCAAAAAATTGTGTTGTTTTTGCAGCCAGGTCAGCAATATGCCTTCATTAGTCTCATCTATTCTCAGGGTTACCTGAAGCCTTATGTGTAAGGCTGGCCTGAACACACATGCCAGCCAGCACATGGATACCATGTTGACTTATCTGGTAAGCAAGAAGTAACAGCTCCTGTAGACATTTTTGGAAAGGTACATATATGATTAATATTAAATCCACCAAAATTCTTGGTGAATTTCTCAGGGATTGAATTACATTAAAATGCCCTTTCTAAGGTTAAACAAACAAACAAACAAACAAAAATCTAGCCATCACCATCACAAAGAAAACGTGCTCCTTCTGTAATAAAAAGTGGGGATTGCCCTTCTCTGCGCCTGTTTTCTTCTATCGTGTCACCAGAGACTCCAAAGCCAGACCCTTTCTTGTTAGTGACTCGTGCTAAATCCTGTATTGTTCCCCAAAAGCCATTCATTCTTACTCTTCCCAGAGCACTTTCCTTTTCTTGCCATATACCTTTTAAATTCTTAGATTGCTTCTTTGTTTTTAGCATTCTTTCCTATTTCATTTTAATGCTTAAAGTTAAAAGTTTTACCTTTTCCAAGAAACGTTTTATTATGAGAAATTAAGAGTTATCCCTATTCTTCTAGTTGGGTGTTTTGTTTTGTTTTTGAAACAGGTTATCATGTAGTCCAGGCTGGCCTTGAATCTGTTGTGTAAGTGTAGTAGCCTTAGGCTTCTGGTCTTCCTGCCTTCATCTACTGAACGCTATAGGCATATTTATACTACTACTCTCAGCTTCTGCTGTGACTTAACAAAATTCATTTTCTGTTGTCGTTGGTAGCCTACTTTTTAATTTAATGATCTAATCTATACACTTCCCAAGTCATTAAGTGCTACTTTATACATCTATTGTATAATTTACTCCTCTCTGTGTTGTTAAATATGTTTAGTTTCTAGTGTAATGTGTGATCCCTTTTGTATATTTTTGGCTATGGTTTTTATTTTTATCCTTTCAAATTTCAGAAATAAAATTGATAGTAAAAATGAATGTTCATTGAAGCCAAGGAGATGGCTTAATAGGTAACTGTGCCTATAGTTAAATCTGATAACCCGAATTTAATTCCCTGGACCCACATGATGGAAGGAGAAAGCCTATTCCTGCAATTTTGCCTCTGACCTACACAGGAGCACCTGAGCAGACCCCTCTCCCCAATAAGTG
Organism: Phodopus roborovskii; assembly: GCF_943737965.1. Lineage (NCBI taxonomy): Eukaryota > Metazoa > Chordata > Mammalia > Rodentia > Cricetidae > Phodopus > Phodopus roborovskii. The sequence goes on along the minus strand of NW_026125344.1, from coordinate 80,363 downwards.
ACTAAATGAAAAAAATCATAATTTTAAAACTCGAGTGGCCTGGGACTGCCAGATTGTCTCAGAAGGGAGATGTGGGTTAGGGACAGGGTTGAGAAGAGCAGAACACAGCTCCCATTTTCCAGGAAGTGATCCTTTGAAAGCTAGCCTTCTTGTTTTGAAGCAATGCTGGATTGGTGTTCTGGCATTTTCTGACTTTTAACTCAGTACTGTGACATGGACACAGACAAATGGTGAAAGTGTTATGTTCCTCTTTAGCGGTGGACCAAGAGATGTTTATGATTAACTGACTATCAGTGTGACACATCTTGGAATGGTCTTTGAGCCTTTAGGATCCTTTCTACACTTGAGTACTTCCTTCATTGTTAGCACTCTATTGCTGCCTTAAATGTTCTGGGTAAGCTTCTCCTGAGAGCACGTGGTGTTTATATGTCACATTAAAGAACTTACATTGAAATTTTTTCTTTGAAAGTGTGTTCATTAAAGTTAGCTTAATGGTAAGTTTATGCTGAGAAAGTTGCTTGCTTTAAATTGCATAGCTTTAAAATTGTTTCTGTGAGATTTCAGGATCCCAGAAGCATTTCTTGAAATGTGGTTTCTATCTTCTTATATGCATACTTTTTCTGTAATTTAGACTAATACTATTCTTATGTTGTAGCCTTCACTTACTGTATTGTTGGGAGTATTTCTTCATGCTTTGTTTCATACTCTTGTGCAGCTACTTGGCTCACATTTAGTGATTTTAAAACGCGTAAACTCCTTGTTAATAGGATTATCTGTAATAAGTATTAGTCAGGTTTTAGAGAGCTTTCCAAAATGACAGGTAAGTGCTAATTAATAACAAACAGCATTTATTGTCAGAAGATTACTAGTGTGGCTCCCCTTAATTAAAATGACAGCTAAGTTCCCTGTACTATTTGCCCAAATTAGATGTTCCGGTTTTTAATTAATGTTACCAGGACAAAAAAAAAAAAAAAAGAAAGAAAAGAAAAAAAGATTTTCATAAAAAGCAGTAAATCTACTTTAGATATGCTTGTAGAGTAACTTTGTGACATTAGAATTCCTACTTTTACATTATAATTTGTTTGGACTTTGCAGTACCTACAAGTTTTTACTTTGAGGAGGATCTTGATACTTGATTTATGAACAGTAAATTCATCCTTTTTCCTTACTCTTTGTGTCTTTCACATCATACATTTCCATTCCATTCATTTCCCTATCCCTTCATATCCACCCTCTGCCCTTATACCCCCCCCCCAAATAAATAAAATTTAAGAGAAAAAATGGAAAAAAAGAGAAGAAAAAAAAAAACCAATCTCATCATGGAAGCTGTAGTGACACAGTAAGTCATTCGGCAAACCCTTTTATTCATATGTCTTTACTTGCAAGTGATCATTGCAGAGTCATTGGTCTGGTTTGAGACCTCTCATTTCTGCTACACTATCAATGCTGGACCCTCACTGGGACTCCTCTTGGTCCTGTGTTGTGGAGATCCTGCAGCTTTTGGTCTGCTGGGCCAGTCTGTTCAGGGGCTCCTGCAGATCATAGATGGGGTGGATATGGGGGTGGGCCAACCCATAACCCTGGTTCTGGGCCTGGGTAGTTGCAGGGTTAGTCAGCCCTCTAGCTTTCCCTTTATCTCACAGCTAGGGTAAGCATTCTTGCCTTGTTGTGGTGAGTTCACCCCATGCAATGGTGACCAAGGGGCGGGGCCAGTTCTCCTCCTGCTTTCATGTGCTCAGGGTTAGATCTCCCATCCTAACACCTTCAGGGCCAGCTCTATTGTGTTGTGCAGACATGGCATAGGGTCCACTCTCATGAGTGCTGCAGCTGGTGAGGGTCAGGACAGCTCTGCCAACTATATGATTTCTGGGCATGCTCTCACACCTGAAGCTGTAGTACCCAACTAGGGACCACAGAGAAGGTAATTTATTCCTGATTTAGTTTAGACTCTTATTCAAGGAGGTTTTAGTTGTTTACCATGTACTGCCATGGAGGACTCTGGCAATACCATATATGTGCTTATGTGTTTGAGCCAGTGCTACAAGTACATGGGTCCTTCAGAAAGTTTTCTAGATATATTATTTCACAAAGTAATTTGATTTCTTGTGGTGATATCTTTCTTAAACAAATAAAGCCTGTGGGTGGGGGGAGATGTCAGAGAATGGAGCCTGCCACTAGCTAACCGTTGAGGTCTGGAGGTCTCTACAGACAGACAGGAAGTGACAAAGTTGGACAGAAACAGGATATAAGCAGGGAGAAACAGGAAATCACTCTCTTTCTCTGCTGAGATGCTTAGGAGGTTAGGTATGCTGTGGTTTGCTCCTCTCTGATCGCTTAGCATTTTCCTTAGCATTTTGTTTGTTTTTTTTTTTAATCTAGATCAATTAAAAGCTCCTTTTATAATTTCTAATGGTATTTTTATGTGTTTATTTTATTTCTCTATTTAGAAATGTCAATAAAACCAATATTCCTTATTTGCTTGAGTCTATCAATCTTAGACATAGCAAATACAATTACATATTTTTTATTAGAGATTAAACAGGCATGCTGGGTGAGTCCTCAATTTTAGAATTAGAATGGTGAGATAGAATATGTCTACTAATTGGATTTTTTTTTTTAATGCTGCTTGCATGTGCTTTTGATTAGAGTATTAGCTTAGAATAGACTCAACTAATGGCAGTACCTTCTGTGGTATGTTTAGAGATGTGTGGAATGTCATTTTGACTCAACTTTGAGTGTTATTTTCTCACTGTGTTGCTGTGACTCCTTTCAAACATGTTATTAGAATTTGGTAGCAATGTGAGTGGTCAGGTCCACCCACTGAAAGCTACCCAGAATTCTGTGGGTAGGTAGTTAGGTTCCTCAATAATAGTTGGAGTTAACCACCATATTCTAGGATTGTTTTTGTTTGTTTTGTTTTTAAAGACAGGTCTCATGTAGCTTAGGCTGGCCTCCAACTTGCCATATATTAGAGGATGTTCCAGAATTTTTGGGTCCTTCCACCTCTTAAGGGTTGAGATTACAGGTGTCTACCACCACACCCAGTTTTTTGCAGTGCTAGGGGATCAAACCCAGAGTTTTGTTCGTGCTAGGCAAACTTTCTGTCAACTGAGCTACTGTCCCTGTCTACACTCTAGGATTTTATAGCATCATCCAGATATTTTTTTTTTTTTTTTTTTTTAGTTTATAAGTTTCCTGTTCAGATGTTGTAATAAACATGGGGTTTTTGTGAATGTAAAATTCTAGCAACGCCAACTTCTCAGACTTTTATACCAAATGTACCATACTATACAGCTGAGTTACTGGGCACATCTTGCAGGTTGCCTTTGAAATCTTAGTATAAGTTTAAAAGAATCAACTGAACTTGATTATTAAATTTGAGATGTAATTTATATACAGAAAAAAAAATGTGCTGGGTTTTATTATAATTATTTCTTAAACTCAAGATAAAACAGTTTTTATGACCTTCCTGAAAGTTTAATCATACTTTCTTTTTAACTCAAACTCCATTGCAATCACTGTTTTAATTTCTTTCTTTTCTTCAGATTTAATTGTGTGTGTGTGTGTGTGTGTGTGTGTGTGTGTGTGTGTGTGTGTGTGTACACTTATAGGGGAGTGCATCCAAGGACAGAAGAAGGTATCATCTGGAGCTGGAATTTCAGACAGTTTTAACCACCTAAAGTGGTTGCTGGGAACTGAACTCAGATGCTCTGCAAAAATAGTATGAACTACCAGCCCTTGAACTGCCAATGCCTTAATGTCTATTGCTGTACCTTAGTTTTGCCTGCTTTAGAGTTTTGAATAATTGAAAATTACGAAATAATGACCTCCTTTTTTTGTGTCTGAGTAGTTTGATTCAGCACAATGTTTTTGAGGTTTATTTATGCTGACCCTTGTAGTATTATAGTCCTGTTAGTGCAGAGCAGCTGTAGAATGTATGAAAACTAGTTTGCTTATTCATTGAATAATTGGTTGGTTTACAGATTTTGCACAGTGCAGATAAAGTGGCTATGATCTTGCTTGTAAAAGTAATTTTATGGATATGCTCTTATTTCTCTTAGGTAAACTATTGGAGCATAGAAAAGTCATATGCTTAACTTTCCAAAGAGCTCTAAGTGATTTTCATCTGACTGTACTACTTCCTAATACTTTGAGCAATGTGTTTTTGTTGTTGTCTTGGAAGAAGGGAGGACAATTATATTAAAGTAAAAAGATTTGCTCCAAGTTTGTAAAACTTTACTATGTTATTGGTTTGTTTTTTTTTTTTGTTTTTTTTTTTTGTTTTTTTTTTTTTTTTTTCCCTCTTAGAAGCTTTATGGTTTTAACTTTTTTCCTTTTAGATCTTTTATCTGTCTTGCCATTTTCTTGTCTGGTGTTAGGTGTGGGTTGAATTTTTTCATACAGATGTCCTTACTGTGCCCTTTTAAATTTGTTGAAGCTTGTTTATTGGTGTTGGTCAGTTTGAATGATTAGCTGGGAACATTATCAGTAGAGTGTCTGTAATCGTCTGTTTTCTAACTAGTTTATTTGGGGCTAGAGGTGCTTATTCCATGAAGTTTTGAGAGAAGGTGGTGTAAGCTACTGTGATTATAAGCCTACCTGTTTTGCTTTTATTATAAGATGACTTGTTTGTAGGCACAATATATTATGTGTGTGTATATATATATATATATATATATATATATATATATAATTGTCCTTTTGTCATAATGAAATGATCATCATTTCTAGAAATATTCTTTTTGTGTGGAAGCCTGCTTCCTTTACTATTTTATAGCTAAGATAGCTTTCTCATGCCAAATATTTTTGGTTTGTCTTTTCTACACACAAACTTCTAAACTTAACTGTATCTTTGTTTATAGTTGGTCTTTAAGAATACCATATCAATTGACCTTTTTTTTTATTTCTCCTGTATGTTACTATTTATCAAAATTCATTGTGTATCTTTTGTCTTTTTACCTTTTTGTTGTACCTGGTTTTGTTTTGTTTTGTTTTGTTTTTTTTTTTTTTTGTCTTTTTAGTGGAGTCCGTATCTGTTTAAGTGCACAATATGTATCTTTGACTGTTCCCAACCTTGAGGTAGTATCATTCATTTTATGTAGGAGCCTTGTGAGCCACCACCCATATGCTTTCTGTCCTTTGTGCTGTTGCTGCCTTTGCCTTTCCTCTGTACTGTGTGCTATTGCTTAGCCCTGTAGCCTATGAAGAATATATGGAAAAGCACCACTGCTAGTGCTCTCTGTTTTCCTGTCAGTCCAGATTTATTTTTCTAGGAGCATATTCTGTCCTGTATGCAGCTCACCAAGTATAATTCACAAACTTATAAATGAAGCTACTGTTAATGCATTCAGACCTTTAGTTGTTCAACACAATTTCCTTCATGGCTCTCCAAGTATGAAACTAGAGTTCCTTCACTGTCAGTCCTTTGAAAAACTTTTAACAAAATGTAAAACAGATCTAGACATAGTTTACATCAGTTTTCTGGTGACTTGGCAGGTACTTTTTAGGACAGCCCTTAATTGTATTTTTATACTTGGCCACAGGAGGCAGTCAAGTTATGTCTTTCAGAGTTGGCTGCTATTTGGACATTTGATGTAGGGTTTTGTTTGTTTGTTTACTTTTGTTTGTACATTCCAACCAAAGTTTCCTTTCCTCTCCATCTCCCCTTCTCTCTACCTCTCCCACATCTACCACTCCTACTGTTTCTCTTCAGATAATTGTGGGCCTCATATGGCTATCAGCCAGCCAAGGTATATCAAGTTGCAATGAGACTAGGTTCCTCCTCTTCTATTAAGGCTGGATGAGGAAATCCAGAAGGAGGAATGGCTTCCCAAAGCCATTCTGGATCTTGAGGTAGATTGATTCCCACTTTTGCGTGAAACCAACATATCGTTGTCCAAAGTGGCTATACAAGTTGCACTCCCACCAGCAGTGGAGGAATATCCCCTTTGCTTCATATATTCTCCAGCATGAGCTGTCATTTGAGTTTTTTAACTTAGCCATTCTGACAGGTAAGATGGGATCTCAGAGTCATTTTGATTTGCATTTCCTTGGCGGTTAAGGATGTTGAACATTTCTATAAGTGATTCTTGGCCATTTGAGATTTTTCTATTGAGAATTCTGTCTAGCTCTGTACCCCATTTTTCAATTGGGTTACTTAGTATTTTGTTACCTATGTTTTGAGTACTATGTATTTTGGAGATCAGCCCTCTCTCAGATGTGGGATTGGTTAGTGAAGATCCTTTTCCATTCTGTAGGCTGCTGTAACAGAAGCACAGACATTAAGATCAATAATTAATAAATGGGACCTCATGAAACTGAAAAGCTTCTATAAGTTAAAGGATACTGTCAATAAGACAAAAAGACAGCGTATAGAATGGGAAAGGGTCTTCATGAAACCTACATAAGACAGAGGGCTGATCTCCAAAATATATATAGAACTCAAGAAACTAGACATTCGATATACTTCAGTGTTTTATTACTTGGCCAGCTGAAGTACCTTCTCAATATTTTGAAAATGGGGGGGAGGTCTTTAAAAGGACCATTGTTTTGAATAAATGCCATCTGATGATAACTTAGTGAGAGTAGATAGATTAAAAATAAAACACCTTTTTAGAGGACTGGACAATAATTTATAACTATACCATCTAATAACTTTACATTTTTCTTCCAGATTTGTTGGGCTTAATGCTGAGACTAGCAGCACCATTTTGACTCAGAAGGGCCAAAGACTGTTGTTGGCTCGATTTCATTGTTCATTTGTACCAGTTACATTATTTTGTGATACTGGACCCTGCACGGGATGTGGAGGTGGGGGGGGGTCAACCTACATGCACTGGTCATATCCTTTTTCAGTGACTGTAAAAATCTTTGTAGGTCATGACATCCTCTTCAGTTCAGAGAGTGATGGGTTAGAGATAACTGCACTGCAGACTTAAAAGTCTTAGATCACCAGGAAAGTGCATGGGAATGCAGTAAGTCTGGGGCTGGGCAGGTTGGTGATTATTGGCATTGGGGAAACATGCTGCCTGGCTTGAAACCTTAAACATTTCAGTGTTGGGACTTGAGGATAGGATAGCTGGCCTGGAGAATGCCATTCCAGGAAGAAAGCATACTGTTTGTTATTAACTGGCTGCATTAGAGAGAGAGTTTTTCTTCCATGTTTGGTAGTTTGCAACAGGAATATAGAAATGAGAGACAAGACTGGCTTTATTGTGATTGTAAATGATTCTCTCTCTCGTATGTATGTATGTATGTATGTATGTATGTATGTATGTATGTGTATGCACACACACAGACCCTATGTTTGTGTATTTGAATTTGGTCCTGTATAATTTTAGTCATTGGCACATTTTAAGCAGGATAACCATATTGCCAGGTTATTGTTTAGAACATTGATTCACACTGCAGTATAAGCAATAGTAATACAAGAGATAGACTGTTTAAAAACTCATTTTTCAAGTAGTAGGTAATAAAAGTGAAAGTTGAATGAAGCGATTAGGATTGGTAAGAGTGTAGGTAGATGGTAGTGGAAGGAAAGGCTGAGGGGCTCATCTAGGTCTCTGGGTTGGGCATTTTATGTACATACATGTATACTCTTTGAAATAAAATAGAGAGGAAGAAGGGAAGGAATAATGATTCAGAGTATGTTGAATGTGGGATATGAGTGATACACTTATTCGGAAGCTTTGTTAGAAAACTGGACAGTGGGGCCTGACATAAAGATGAGTGTTATTTCATATGACAACCAGTATATTTCCTTTGTAGCCGACATAATTTCAGAACTGCAATGAAAGTTCAGATCTTGTGTGTGGTTCAATGCCACGTAAGTCTCTTTTTAAGTATACTTAGGAATGACAAGATTCTTGGGCAGGGATAGACATGTTGGACTGCTTGTGCCATGCTACAACTGTGAAGGATAAAATGAACTTAGGGTAAGACATAGCTTCAAAAGTTCTGCTTCTTGACCAGCAGAGGGCAGTCAGTCTTAATGTTCAGTATGTTCTGCTGTTGTTCCTTTTAAGGCTTAGAAAGCTTAGTTGTTTTTTGGTTTTGTTTGTTTTTTTTTTTTTTTTTTTTTTTTTTTATTTGAGTCAGGGTATTGTGTAGTCCAGACTGGTCTCCAACTCACTGTGTCTATGTGGTTCAACTTGAGCTTTCGATCTCCCTGCCAACTGACATATGTTGCTCGGTGAAAGCTTAGTCTTTTAAGTATAGATTCTGTATACTTGAGTATAGATTCAGTTGCATTGGGTCAGGCAACAATTCATTTATTTATTTGGGGTGGTTCTATATGTCTGTGCAGTTGTGTTTACATCTGCATGTGTAGACCAGAAGAAGGTGATGGATGTCTGTCACACTCTCCACCTGCTTCACTCAAGAAAGGGTCTCTTCCTGAACTTGGAGCAGTCCTCCTATTTCATTGCCTCCCTCCATCTTTTTTCGTGTGGCTTCTGGATATTTGAATTTAGGTCCTCATGCTTCTGCAGCAGCCTCTCATCTACTGAGCCAGCCCTAGTGTACGTACTTATCCTTGCTTCTGGGGCCTAGAAAATGTTGAGTCTTTATTCTGGAACCAGGTCTCATTCTGATCCCTAAATCCCATGTCTAACCTTTTTTCTTCCTTCAAGTTTAAAAAGACTTGGATCCACCATAAGAGCTGTTAGAATGAATTGGCAGTGGGCCTTACTGTAAATTGGACAGACTCTGAGAAATGTGGTGTACCAATGCTTCCAGTTCCTCTCTATTAAAAATGTCCCAGTTTTTGTGCTTGATTAACTGTTAAGGTTCAGAGAACATTTGTGTTTTCTGAGTCTTAAAATTCAGGGAACAGTGTGGAGTCAGCTAGAAACAGTGTTTGATAAGATTATAGCAGTTTTTCTGTGGTTTTATTGGAGAAGTATAGGAAAGATGTCTGTAGAAATGTCCATTGTCTACCAGCAACATGTGGAAGTAACCATTAGTATACCTTTTAGCTTTAAGCATGGAAAGTTCCACTGAGGTTTAAATAGCTCACTGAGAAACGAGAGGAACATAACATTTATCTTTCTCTAAAGTTAGTGATTTGGTGAATTACTGAAAACTTGAGAGAATAGAATACAGGTGGTAAACTTTGATTAGGAGAGAAATTCTGGAGTAATATTATATTCTTTCCTGCTTCCAAGCCGTCAGTGACTCCCAAATGACCAGTTATTTCATTCAGATGATTAAGGTCAACATTTAGAGTTGCACACTGTATTGCTGTCAGTGCCCTTGTTTACAGTTTAAGAAACTGAAACACAGAGAAGTAGAAGTAAGTAGTTTGAGGTTGTTTATGAAGTTGATGACTAGTTTTTTCCATCTTGTGACATGATACTTGATCTGGATCGCAGTATGGGTTGGCATGAAACCAGGTTATTTTGGATGGTGACATTGTTTTAGTAGAATATTTTTATTCTTTTAGAATTTCATGAATTCTTATAATCATTTTGATCAGATTCACCCTGACTCTCCCCCTAATTCTTTCAAATTCACTACTGATCTCCTTGCTTCCTCCCAACTTCATATCCTCTTTTAATATCCACCAAGTCTGATTTGTGTTACCCGTCCACTAACATATGTGGGGCCATCTACTAGAGCATGGTTGATTACCAGGGCCACACCCTTAAAGAACACCAAGTCTCCTTCCCTCAGAAGCCATCAGCTGTCGGTAGCTTCTCAGCTTGTTGCAAGCAGATCATGAGCCACATCCCACTGTTTTCCTGACCAACACAGTAGTTGTACGTGCATGAGTACAGTGGTCCTGTCGTGTCCCCAAGACACTGTTTTGATCAAGTTCTCCCTGACCCTGACTCTTAGAATCTTTCTGCCCTTCTGCAAGGATGGTAACATTTGGATAAAGGTCCACGTGAAGTGAGGGGACCTGTGGCAGAACTCTTAAAGCTACTTAAGTCACATAGCTCTTGTTTTGGCTAACTTGATGTAACAGTAATATAACAAGGAAAAGTTTAAAGACTTTTACAGATTTTATTTTATGCTACTTGATCTATTATTATTACGGTTAAATAAGGATCAGGATAAACAAATAGGCCAAATAGACGTTTATTCAGGGAGAAATAACTTACAACCTAGACAGATGAACACCAGGGAATTCCACCTGATGCTCTCCTGTCCGAGTCAGCAAGAGAGCTTTTTCCAGCTCTCTCTCTCTGACCTCCTTCCACAGGTCACTTCCGCCTGTGGCTCCACCCCCCAATGGGCGTGGTCCGTGCCACAGAAGGACTATCTCACTACATATTATGTAAGTGGGAATAAAAATTTGGATGGCTGGTTGTTTTTTGGCCATTGTTAAATGGTGCTATATCTAAAGCTGTTAACTACTTTCTCCTTACAAGAATCAAAGACTTTTTGCTGACTTATAGGTAGAAATAAGAAGTTTTGTTCAGTGATACAAACTAACAAATCAGTGAAGCTAGTTTAATTGGTCTGTAGTTCTAGATGGTGCTGACATCAGGTATTGGTGAGTTGGATTTTGTTCCATTTTATTCTTTCATCTTAGTAAGAAACCCTATTGAAGAATATCCTCATTTGAGAAGTGGATTAGGAATCCCTCTGTTTCAGAAACAAACAATGCACTCTTTATAAAAGCCTGCTTTTTCCTTGTATACTCTCCCTGAACTACATTAGTGATTCAGCCTTGGCACTGGAACCTGAGTGAACTTTGGGGAAAGGAGCTGGTGGCATGGAAGAGAAAGAAAACTGGGGGGGGAGAGACAGGCTTAGTGTTGATGGATATAAGCCTTCGTCTGTTAACCAAGGGTTATCTGATTATTGTGGCTTTGCCACTGTGAAGCCAACCAGTCAGAATTGTTAACTATCCCAATTATAAAAATGTCAGCAATTTATTTTGCCCACAGACTCAAGAGTTTGACTTTCTAAGACAGTCATGATTTGGGGAACAGAGAATGCTATCACCTTTGTGAAGTTGTGAATTATGAAAGGCATTTGTGATGGATTGTAGAATGTCCCTTGGGGTTTGTTTCATTTATAACATTGCCTCAGGCCTGCTTCTGCATCCTGTTGGAATGACCTCCTTTTCAACCCTGGGCTGACAGCTATAATGCAGCTCTTCCCCTTGGATTCTTCTGGGTTGTCACATGACAGACATGAACTGTGACACCTTTGTTCCTTAACCCCAGATGGTTGGGTTTCTGTTTTCTTTACGTTTAACAGCGTTATCTTTTTACAATTGTCTTTTAATTTTCTACAGTGTTGGTCTTCTCCCCCCCCCTCCTTTTTTTCTTTTTTTTTTGGGCTAGTAGTTTAGTTTTTTATCAGATTGCAGCACTGTTGCAGAAGAAATATAAGCCAAATCATAACCTAATCAGTGGTCAGAATAAGAAGGAAGCATCATGGGAACTTAAGAAAACTACTGTGCCATTTGAGCTTCTCCTTGCTCTCTAAGAAGGCTCACTGCCTGACTCCTGAAGCCTTGCTTGTACAGAGACTTGGCAAAAATAGAACCATGCATGCAGTAGTGTTCTTTTGTGTCCTGGGTCCTCTCAGTTGTTACAGCTTACTTCACTACATGTGACTTTTGGTAAAAGTGACATTTCTAAGTGTTTTCTGAGGCATTTAAAATTTTATATAAGATGGTAAACTTGGCTGCAGGGAGATGCTTGGGGTGTACACTGAATACTAATATGTATATATTTATAATTGTCAAGAACATATCATTTTATGGCTGAAGAAAACCCTGCTCTGAGCTGAAAATGTAGGTAGGTAAAGTCCATGTTGCTGAAAGCCCTGGGTTGGGTCCCACTACCATATAAACCAGGCATGGCGGCACACATCTGTGATTCTAACCCTAGGAAGTGTACAGAAAGGAGGGCCAACATTCAATGTTTATCCTTGGCTGCAAGGTGATTCATCTAACTATCCCTGCCTCCCTCCCGCCTGCCCGCAGAAATCTTGTGAAAATATTTCACATTGACAGTAGTAAGTTGCTGTCGTTGCACACCTGAGTAGCAAGGCTTGCAGAGAAGAAAGACACTAGATAATTCACTCTGGACTCCCATGCTTGTTTGGTCATAGCTCACCACTTGGAATGGACAGATTATATTCTGCACCTGCAGCACTCTGAACTGTAGGTGGTGTAGAGGACAATCCTCTTTTCTTCATGGGCGAGTTTATGAACAAAATCAACCTAATGAGAGAACAGATGTGCTTAGGATAGTATAGCCCTCAAAAACTGAAGAAAATATGTTTGACTAGGTAAAACGCCCCCAATGTCATGTCATGAACATGCATGAAATTAGGTTGCCTAATTTTGACTGTTTTGTTTTCTTTTCTTTTTCTTTCTTTTTTGTAGACTTTATATACCATTCCCTGCTCTGTCAAAAATGAACAAAAATTGTGAAGGGAATGACAGTGTTATTAAAACAGAATGGGAAGATTTGATTCCCATGTTACCTAAGTATCATTGTGTAAGTCTTGAGTAGATGATGCAGAGTTGCCAATTCTACCAAAATGTTTTTCTTTGCACTTTAAGGTTTTACAAAATTAATTTATTATCGTGTGTGCATTCATGATACATGTGTGGGTGTTCATGCCTTACTCTCCTGTGGAAGTCAGAAGAAAAATTTGAAATTATTTCTCTCCTGCCTTTACTCAGGTTCCAGGGATCAAACTCATGTCTCCAGGCTGGCTTGTGCTAAATGTGTCTTTACCACCGAACCATCTTCTCCAGCTCTGAAGTTATTTTTCAAAACAAAATATAGTTTTAAAATGAAATAAAAGACAAAAGATTTATATGATCTGGAGAGTCTCAATGCGCAATTGTATGGATTAGAATGGCCTGCCTGTGCAGGATTATCTTGATTATGTTATTGTAGATTAGAAGACGCACCATTCCCTGATAAAGGGATCTAAACTGTAAGAATATAATGCTTAGTGCAAACTGAGTGAAAGCATGAATGTATCTGTGACTCTATTGTGTCTGTGGATATAATATGACCCTTTTTCTAAAGGCCCTGCTGCTGTGGCTTCCCTGCTCTGATGGACCTGTAACCAGACTCTTGATTATATACCCCACACATACGTACACGCACAATGAAATTACCAGTTTTACTTTTCCTCCACCATAGCCTTTTTTTTTTTTTTTTTTTTTTTGCCATTTTATTTAATTAAGCGATACCTTTTTCTAGTACTCCCCTTCCTCTCATCTCCTCCCCCTGCCCCCATGTTCCAAATTTACTCAGGAAATTTGTCTACTTCCCTTCTTAGGCGGATCTATGTATGTCTCTCTTAAGGTCCTCTATATTCTCTAGGTTCTCTTTAGTTGTGGCCTGTAGGCTACAACTAATCTAATAGCCACTTATGAGTGAGAATATATTAATATTTGTCTTTCTGGGTGTGGGTTACCTCACTCAATATGGCCTTTTCTAGTTCCATCCATTTGCCTGCAAGCTTCAAGATGTCAATTGTTTTTTGTTGTTGTTTGTTTGTTTGTTTGTTTTAACTGCTTAGTAGTACTTCATTGTGCAAATGTACCACATTTTCCTTATCCTTTTCTTCAGTTGAGGGGCCTCTAGGTTGTTGCCAGGTTCTGGCTACTATGAATAATGCTGCTGTGAACATAATTGAGCAAATGTCCTTGTGGTGTGAGCTTGCACCCCAAAGTGGTATTGCTGAGTCATGAGGTAAATTGACTCCCAATTTTCTTAGAAGCCACCATACTGATTTCCAAAGTGGCTGTACAAATTCGCACTCCCACCAGCAATGGAGGAGTATTCCCCTTGTTCCACATCCTAGCCAGCATGAACTGGTTTTTGATCTTAGCCATTCTGACAGGTGTAAGATGGAATCTCAGAGTTGTTTTGATTTGCATTTCTCTGATGACTGAGGATGTTGAGCACTTCCTTAAATGTCTCTCAGCTATTTGAGATGCCTCTGTTGAGAGTTCTCTATTTAGATCTGTACCCCATTTTTTATTGGATTATTTGATCTTTTGATGTCTAGTTTCTTGAGTTCTTTGTATGTTTTGGAGTTCAGCCCCCTGACAGATGTGGGGCTGGTAAAAAATTTTTTCCCATTCTGTAGGCTGCCATTTTGTTTTGATAACTATGTCCTTTGTTAACAATCGCTTCTCAGTTTCAAGAGGTGCCATTTATTCATTGTCGCTCTCAGTGTCTGTGCTACTGGTGTTCTATTTAGGAAGTGCTCTCCGGTGCCAATGTGTTCAAGGGTTCTTCCCATATTCTCTTCTATGAAGTTCAGTGTGGTCTGTTTTATATTGAGGTCTTTGATCCATTTGTACTTGAGTTTTGTGCGTGGGGATAGATATGTATCTATTATCATTCTTCTACATGTGGATATCCAGTTATACCATACCGTTTGTTGAAATGGTTTCTTTTTTCCATTTTATAATTTTAGCTTCATTGTCAAAAATCAAGTTTTCACAGGTGTGTCATTTTATGACAGGGTCTTTGATTTGATTCCACTGGTCCACCTGTCTGTTTTATGCTAATACCTACCTAGCTGTTTTTATTACTTTTGCTCTATAATAGAATTTGAAGTCAAGGATGGTGACTCTAGAAGTTCCTTTATTGTCCAAGATTGTTTTAACTATCCTTGGTTTTTTGTTTTTCAGTATGAAGTTGAGTATTGTCCTTTCTAGATCTGTGAAAAATTTTGCTGGGATTTTGATGGGTATTCCATTGAATCTGTACATTTGTTTTGGTAAGATGGACATTTTTTGCTGTTAATCCTACCTATCCAAGAACAAGGGAGATCTTTTTGTATTCTGATGTCCTCACTTTCTTTCTTCATAGACTTAAAGTTCTTGACATACAGGTCTTTCACTTGTTTGGTTAGAGGTACCCCCAAGATATTTTGTTATCTGCGGCTATTGTAAAGGGTGATGTTTCTCTGATTTCTTTCTCATCCCATTTATCATCTGTATATATGAGGGCTACTGACCTTTTTTTTTTTTTTTTTTTTTAAGTTAATCTTGCATCCTGCTACATTACTGAAGGTGTTTATCAGTTGTAGTAGTTCCCTCATAGAATTTTGGGGGTCGCTTATGTAAACTATCATATCATCAGCCAATAGGGACAATAGGGAGAGTTTGACTTCTTCTTTTCCAATTTGTGTCCCCTTGGTCTTCTTTTGTTATCTTAATGCTCTAGCTAGAACTTTGAGTACTTTATTGAATAGATATGGGGAAAGTGGACAACCTTGTCCTGTTCTTGATTTCAGTGGGATTCATTTGAGTTTCTCTCAGTTTAGTTTGATGTTGACTGTTGGCTTGCTGTGTATTGCTTTTATTATGTTTAGGTATGTTCCTTGTATCCCTAATCTCTTTATCATGGAGGGATGTTGAATATTTCAAAGTCCTTTTCATCATCTAATGAGATGATCATGTGAGTTTTTGTTATTGTTGTTTGTTTGTTTTTTCCTTTCACTTTGTTTATATGGTGGATTACTTTGATGGATTTTCATATGTTGAACCATCCCTGCATCTCTGGGATGAAGCCTACTTGATCATTGTGGATGATTTTTCTGATGTGTTCTTGGATTCATTTTGCCAGTATTTTATTGAGCATTTTTGCATCAATGTTCATGAAGGACATTACTATGTAATTCTCTTTCTTAGTTGTGTCTTTTGTGTATTGGTTATCAGGTTAGCTATAGTCTCATAAAAAGAGTTTGGCAATGTTCCTTCTGTTTTTATTGTATGGAACAATTTGAGGAGTATTGGTATTAGCTCTTTTTTTAATTTCTGGTAGAATTCTATGTTGAAACCATCTGGCCCTAGGTTTATTTGGTTAGAAGACTTTTGATGAATATTTCTATTTCCTTTGAGGTTATAGGTCTACTTAATTTGTTTATCTGGTCTTGGTTTAACTTTGGTATTTGGTATTTATCCTGAAAATTGTTCATTTACTTTATATTTTCCAGTTTTGTGGACTACAGGTTTTTGATGTATGGCGTGATGATTTTCTGGATTTCTTCAGTGTCTGTTGTTATGTCCCCCTTTTTATTTTTGATTTTTGTTAATTTGAATATTCTTTGTCTGCCTTTTGCTTAGTTTGGTAAAAGGTTTGTCTGTCTTGATTTTCTCAAAGAATTGGTTCTTTGTCTCATTGATTCTTTGTATTTTTGTTTGTTTATTTCTATTTTATTGATTTCAGCCCTCGATTTGATTATTTCCTGTTGTCTACTCTTCCTGGGTGAGTTTGCTTCATTTTGTTCTGGAGCTTTCAATTGTTCTGTTAGTCATTAGTGTGAGATTTCTCTAGCTTCTTCATGTAGGCATTTAGTGCTATAAACTTTGCTCTTATTACTGCTTCCATTGTCTCCTATACATTTCAATATGTTGTGCTGTCGTTTTCATTAAATTTGAGGAAGTCTTTAATTTCTTTCTTCCTTGACACAGTATTGATTCAGTTGAGCATTGTTCAATTTCCATGAGTTTATGAACTTTCTGCAATTAGTGTTTTTGTTGAATTCTAACTTTAAGCCGTGGTGATCTTGTAAGATACAGGGCATTATGAATATATATCTGTTGAGGTTTTCATGAAAAAGGTATATTATTTTGTGTTTGGATGGAATGTTTATCTGCCTTTATTTCTCTGTTAAGTTTGTTGGGAAGATGTGTCTAGTAGAGCCTTGAAGTCTCCCACTATTGGTGTGTGGGGCTTGATATGTGATTTAAACTTTAGTAATTTTTTTTTTTTTTACTCGTGAGTGCCTTTGTATTTGCAGTATAGATGTTCAGAATTGAGACTTCTTCTTGATGGATTTTTCCTGTGACAAATATGTTATGACCTCCATCTCTTTTGACTAATTTTAGTTTGAAGTCTATTTTGTTAGATACTAGGATAGTTACATCACTTTGTTTCTTAATCTTTTCCCAACCCTTTACTCTGAGGTAATGTCTATCTTTGTAGTTGAGGTATGTTTCTTGCATGCAGCAGAAGAACAGATTCTGTTTTTGTGTCTAATCTGTTAGCCTGTATCTTATTATAGTCAGATTGAGTCCAACGATATTAAGGGATAATAATGACCAGTGATTGATGGTTTCTGTTGTTTTTTGGTGGGGATGGTGGCATTGTGTATGAGTTTCCCTTCTTAGGGATTTGCTGGTGTGGGATTATTCATTGCCCTTGTTTTTGTGGATATAGCTAACTTCCTTGGGTTGGAGTTTTCCTTCTCCATTTTTGTTTTGTTTTTGTATGTTTGTAGGGCTGGATTTGTAAATTGGAATTGTTTAAATCTGCTTTTGTTATAGAATATCTTGTTTTCTCCATCTATAGTGATTTGAAAGCTTTCCTGGGTAAAGTAGTCTGGGCTGGCATTTGTGGTCTCTTAGTTCTTGCGTAATACCTGATCAGGACCTTGTAGCTTTCTTTGTTTCCATTGAAAAGTCGGGTGTTATTCTGATAGGTCTGACTTTATATATTACTTGGCCTTTTTCCTTTGCAGCTCTTAATATTCTGTTTTATTCTGTATGTTTAGTGTTTTGATTATTATGTGACGAGTGGGTTTTGATTTGTTTTTCCCGGTTCATTGTATTTTGGTTTTCTGTAAACTTCTTATACTTTTACAGGCACGTCTTTCGTTAGGTTGGGAAAGTTTTCTTCTATGATTTTGTTGCATATATTTTCTGTGCCTTTAAGCTGGACGGACTACTTCTCTTCTATGTCTATTATTCTTAGGGTCTGTTTTTTCATGGTATCTCAAATTTCCTGGATACTTTGTGTTAAGAATTTTTTTGATTCAGCATGACCAATTAATTTTTTTCCTCTAGCATATCTTCAGCTCCTAAGATTCTCCCTTCCATCTCTTGTATGCTGTTGCTTATGCTTGCATCTGTAGTTCTTGATTGTTTAACCAAGTTTTCCATTTCTAGAGTTGTGTCAGTTTGTGTTTTCTTTATTGCCTCTATTTTAGTTTTCAAGTCTTGTACGGTTTACTTCACGTGTTTGATTGCTTTTTCTTTTCTTGGTTTTCTTTAAGAGATTTGTTGGTCTCTTGTAATTTTTTTTGTTTGTCTTTTCCTCTATTTCTTCAAGGGAATTTTTCATTTCTTTAAGTACCTCAATCATCTTAATGTTGTTGTTTTCTGCTTCATCCGCATTGGAAAGTTCAGGTCTTGGTGCTGTAGAACTCAGTGTCTTGTGGTGCTGCATTGCTCTTTGTGTTGTTGAGTATATTCTTACATTGGTGTCTGCCCATCTCTCCCTCCAATCTGTTCAATTGACGCCTGTCCTTCATGGGGTCTCTTCTCCAGTTGGTGTAGTTGGGGGCTGTTGCTCTGGCAGGGTTGAGCCGCCAGTGATCACTCCTTCAGGTGTAGATGGGCCCAAGACTCAGATGGTCTTTCCTCTAGGGATAGGCGGGGGCCAAGACTGTGGTGATCTCTCCTGTAGGTATAGGCAGGTTTGAGACTGAGGTTCAGATGGTTAGATAGTTTTGGCCCATGCTGTGGTGGTGGCCTACAGCAGCATCGATGCTGTCTCTCAGCATGCCCAGAGGCACTTCTTAAGATAGTTACTGGAAGCCACTGCTATTGATGCTTCTGCACCTCTCACTCAGCTGCTGATGTTCTCTTCCTCTCCCAGCTTCTAGGCCTCTCACTTGGCCACTGACCAAGAGTTTTAGTTTTATACATTTATCCTTCTAAGCAATTCTTTGTTTGGGACAAGCAAGGTGATTCAGTGGGTAGAAGTGCTTACTGTGAAAGTACAATAACTGTAGGTTGATCCCTGAAATCCATGATAGAAAGAAAGAACTTAATCTGACATCTACACATTTAATGTGGTATGTGCCCATCAGTCCTCATATGTACCATACACACGTATAAACAACAACAACAAAAATAATAATACTTCCTTTAATTAATTCCTTTAATTGCATTCATTTTACTTATTAATTTACTTACTTTGGTTTTTTGAGATAGGGTTTCTCTGTGTAGCTCTGGCTATCATGGAACTTGCCTATAGACCAGGCTGGCCTCAAACTCAGAGATCCACCTGCTTCTGCCTTGAGTACTGGGATTAAAGGCATGCATTATTACTGCCTGGCTTCCTTTTACTTTTTTAGATTATAATTTAATTACATTTCTTCCTTATCCTTCCTCCCTCTAAGCTCTCAGGTATACCCTTCCCTGCTCTTTTTAAATTAATGGCCTCTTTTTTCACTAATTGTTGTTACTCACAGATGTGTTTGTTATGTATATGCATTATATACCTTCCTGAATATAGCCTATTGAATCCATCTATTACTTGTATATATGTTTTCAGGACTGACCATTTGGCAGTGAACAACTAATTGACGACATGCACTTTCCTTAGTTGCCTATGGTTCTTTGTGTTGGGTTGAGGCCTCGTGGGATTTTCTCTAACCAGTTTGGCATGTTCATTGGTGTCATCCTCAGACTTTAATTAATAGAAGACTCAATCTGACACAGCATACTTAATTTCTCTTATATGTAACAATCTTTAAGCCTTGGATGGAGTTGCAGTTGTATTGTGGATGTAGCTGTTAGGACAGGGTTCTACAACTCTGCATTTTTATTAGTTGTGGTTTCTGTAGTGATCTCTGACTGTTGCAGAGAGAGATGAGGGATGAAGACTACTCTTATCTGTTCATATAAGGACATGTTTATGGATTGTGGTTAGGGGTTGTGTTAGTTTAGTAAAAATAGTGGTAGATTCTCCTCCAGTAACCACCATTTTACTAGTACTCAATAATTAGCTCGATTTCCAGTACCAGGCATGGTTTCCCTTTTGTTGAGTGGGTCCAATTAGAGAGTTGTTGGTTACTGCCAAGTATACATGGCACTATTGCACCCAAAGGGTTATCATGCCATACTTGTTGTTCGTGTGGTTCATAGATGCCGTAGCTAGGAAAGACTGTTGGTTATCCTCTTCATTTTTTTTTTTTTTTTTTTTTTTTTTTAAAGTGACATTAAGATGGCTCAGTGGATAGAGTAAGCACACAAAAGCCTGATAACCCAAGTTTGATTCCTGGAACCCACGTCATTTTAAATATAGGAGAAAACCAATTCCACAGAGTTGTTCTCGGGCCTACACAATATACAATAGCATGCATGTGCCTCCCTTCCACTCCATAAAATAATAGTAAATTAAAATTTTAACATAATAGCACATAGATGTCAGTGTTTAGGAAACTGTCTTAATGCAGGAGTACTGGGTTTCACTTAATTCTTGGGTGAATTTGATTCCTGTGTTGGTTGTTCTGTTTATAATCAGTAAATCAGGAAATTCAGTTAAGAAAATATTATTAGGCTAAGTGTGGTAGTGCATTGCCTTTAATGCCAACACTTCAACACTTGGGAGCAGAGGCAAGTAAAGTTCAAGGCCAACTAGAGCTAAATAGTGAGACCCTTTTTTCAAAAGAAAATGCTATGGATAATCATACTGTTTCCTCAAAATTTGTAAAGTTGGGAAGCTATAAATAATAGTCATTGTGCTTAGAAAGCTTCTGCTGTGTTTGTGATAGTATGGGAATATCCCATTGCAGAGGAACATGTAGCTAAAGTCCTCTAAAAGAGGATGAGATGTATATGATTGGAGGAAACCTTAATGGTGAGTATTTACCATTCACCATCAATAAATAATATATCATAGCACAGTGGCTAACTTAAGATCAAAGTAAAAATGGAGTCCTATTCTACCTTGCTGTGAGGCTTAGGACACATGACTTCACCAGGCCAGGATTATTTTCCTGTTTGGTTTGAGCAGAGGGAAACAGCCCTCACAGACCTTGCTGCAATGTAGTATGAAAGAAAGAAGACAAATTTTTAAGTGAAGCTCTGGTCACTGGGGAGCCATTAAGAATTTTTGGCACTGTGGCATGAGATCTGAACTATAATAGACTTTTGTTATGTTTATTTTTACTATTGATGCACAAAAGACTGCTGTCCTTTGAGACAATGGATTTTTATGTTTATGTAACCCTTCATCAATACCATGATCAAAATAAATTCTCCCATCATTTTGAAGTTGTTTGTAAAATCTTTCAAGTGGGAAGTCTAACCTGGAAGGGGCAGGAGAGTGGAGCAGAGGAGCACCTGGAAGAGAAGAAATCATTTTAGAGGCAACTGCCAGCCCAGGAGAGAGAAGTGAATGATGTCATGACCTTGCTGGGTTTAGCCTTCCATAACACCTTCCCAATGGACAGTAGGCTCCTGTGTGCCACAAGAAACAGGTTTTCCTTTATGAGAGTCCTTGTCCTTATTTTAAACTAATTCTCTTCCTCTCCCCCTCCCCCCTCCTCATTTAGGGCCTCAAAGATAACCCTTCTGCTTCTGGGACGTCCAGCCTAACAGCCACCAAAACATTGCTTCGTCCAAGAATCACAAGAATCTGCCTCAGGGACTTGATATTCTGTATGGAACAGGAAAGAGAAATGAAGTATTCTCGAGCTCTGTACCTTGCCCTTCTGAAGTGATCACTGCATCCATGCATCTGTCCATCAAGACGCTCCCTGTTTACTGCCAAAGAAGATAGAGAGAGCACTCTTGCCCTGTCCTGGAATCTACTCTGGAAAATAGTCACCAGTATGGAAGACCTCTGTTTACACTGACAAGCTCTTTTTTCTGCGTCTTGTCTGTATATTCTCTGGGTTCTTGCAGATGAGTATTTAGATGCTTCCTGAAAGTCGGTATGAAGTATACTATATAGAAGTATCTCCTTCCTACCTGTATTTAATTACAGCAGCTAGGATCTCCCTCTTACCACCTCCATTTTTTGTTTATTTTGTTTTGTTTTTTCCACACCATAGCAATAAGGTGCTCCCCTCTGATACAGGCTGCATCTAGATATAGGATAAAGGAAGAGTCCAAATGTATCCTGTGCTGAACCTGTCTCCTAGTGTTAGTTTTTATGCCTGCTATTAGAAGTTAATTAGTTAACTGTGACAGTTACCTTCTGGAATTGAAGTTTGACAAGCCTGTTTCAACTTGTGTCAGTTGAGCTAGAATTACAAATAGAGCGGATGGGACCATTTGTGCCTGAGGTTGCTGACTCTCTGGCTCCCCCACACTGCACTGTTTCTGATCCCTAGTAAGGGGGAAATCCTTGTTAGCTAAGTTTTAAAACTGAAATTGCTACTCATATACCTCACTGAAAAATGAAAAACTAGAAAGTACTGGAAGGAATATGAGGAGGCTTTGCATTCAGATTGACAATGGGAAAAATGAAAATGGCATTATGAGACAGACGTGTGTCCTGTGTTCCCAAGGAGGGTGGCTGCACGTGAAATGCCAAAGCTGGCCCTTGTTCTGGTGATGGGAAAAAAACTATTGGTCAACCAAAGAAGAAAATCTAGCAAACATTTAGTTATAGTACTGCAAAAGATTTGTTTTTGTATTATTTTAATTTCCAAGATGGAGTTCTTTCTTTTGTAAAGAATCTCCCGTTTACCCTATGTTTTAAGATGGAGTTCTTTTTTTATTTTGTAAAGAATCTCCCATTTACCCTATGTTTTAAGCATCTAGTACTTTTTAAAACTTACAACTGCTGGCAAGAACATTCTAGGACGCCCTTTGGATTGTCTACTTACAGGTGCTTTCAGTGTCTCGCCCTTGGGATGTGGCTCTACATGTGAGCAGCATGTTATGTACCACTCTCTTGAGGAGGAAGCTGATATTCAAAGCACCCCCCTCCTCCAATTTTTAGAAATCTATCTGTGTAGATTATAATTGATAAAAAAAATAATAATGGACTGGGTTTGCGCTCTCCCCTTTAAAAAATAATAGTGGAATTGAAATCATATAGTGAAAGAATGCCACACCCTCCCAGAAGATAATTAAAGAAAAACACTAGAGGAAGGATTCAGGGGAAACTCCTCTAGTATATCACTCTCCATCCTAGTATTCCCACAGGCCTGTTATGGCCATGTTCTATACTGTTGTAAGAGTTTAATTAGCCATAGTTTTTGTTTTAGCAAGTTATGTAAAATGCCGTAAATTATGTATATGTGAAAAAAGTAACTTAACAAGAAAACTATACCCAAAGTTGTTTTGTATATTTAAATGCTTTGCTTTATTTTTTGTAAAGTACAATGTAATGTGCTCCTACATTTGTGTAATCTTATTGACCAGATGTTTAAAATTATTTCAAATACACCATTAAAATAATTATTTTATGATTAAAAAACAAAAGACAAAATTTTGTTCAGTCACTGACTTTGCAGCAGTTTTCATTAATAGCCAGTCCCTGGAGGACTCAGATATGTCTGCCAGTGAGTCTCTTATTTATTTTGGACTGTGGACATTTGGTTCTGGAATCTCACTTAGATCTAAGTTGCTTTATCACTTCCCTTCCTTTGCAATAATTGTAAATTTGCCTGCTATTTGACTCACAAGAAAGCTAAGCATAGTTAGTATGAAAGCTTTTCTTGACCCATTGAGTTTCTTATCTAGAAACTCTTTTAAAATTTTTAATATAAAATATTTTTGTGATATATACACACACGTGTGTGGTGTATGTATGGGTGTCTTCCTGTCACCCCTCCCTCTGTCTTATATCTGGAAGCAAGGTCTCACTGAGTCTGGAGCTCACTGTGGCCAGCAGCTGCTCTGGGTCTTCTTGTCTCCACCTCTGAGCTCTGGGATTTCGGGAGCGTACCAGCATAGCTTTTTGCAAGGGTGCTGCGAATCCACACTTGGGACATTATGCTCACACAGCAGGCACTCCAGCCATGGAACCATTTCCTGAGCCCTTAATGTGAGTTTGGGAACCTGTGGTGCAGACTGTATGTTACACAAAGAAAAACAAATATGTGTGTACAACATATTCTTCCACACAGTTGGGAAAGTAAAGGCTTTGGGGTAGATTTGGATTTCAGATGCGTTATCTTTAATACACAATGAGCATTGAATTTTTTTTTTTTTAATATGAGTGCTATGGATCCAACTCAGGTTGTCACATTTGTATAACCATACTTTAACCCATTGAGTCGCCTCCCTAGCCTCAATAGTCTTCTTTTCTCAAAAGAAACGTTGAAACATATGTTTGTACTTTGTGTGCGTGCATTTGTGTTCATGAGCATGAACACATGGAGGTAAGAACAGTGTGCAGGGGTTGGCCTTCTTCATTACGTGGGACTGCAGGTCACTTCAGGCCATGGGGCTCGGCAGCAAGTGTCCTTCCTTACTCTGCTGAGCCATTTCAGTGACCCCAACAAGCACTTTTGAAACCTATAAAACTCTTCAAACTTAAAATGCACACGACATGTTTTGTATCATTAGAATTTTGTCAAGAGAAATTTGTTTAGAACTGAGACTTTATACTAGTGATGTCATGGTTCCAGCAGAAAACACAGCAATCAACATTAAGGCAAACTTTCTAGGAAAATTACAGGACCAAGATACATGTTGATTTGGACTTTATTTGTCTATTGTAGAATGAACCAGTTAAGTGTGTCTACAAATTTGCCCTCAAAAGTTCTAGTTATATTCTGCAGGGGGCAAAATTATATTGTGTCACATGTGTGAATGTAACCTAGTAGAAAGTTTTTACATTGTACCATTTGCCTTGTGATACTCTGTCACACTTGCTAATACCAGAGACAGGCTTCTCTGTGAGGGGTTGTGTTGATTAAGTTGATTAAGTGCTGCAGCATGCACAGCTGTCTCATAGGTCAAGCCGGCTCCACTCTACAGCAAGTCCTCGATGGAGATCCCATGTACTGGCATCATCAAAATGCTGGGGTCTCTGCATCTGGCCTGTATCTTTGCCTCTCCTGGCCTCTCCTTAAAGACTCCAGCGCTCCCTCATAGTTCCAAGCCTCAACTTCTGTTCATGAGCCCTTCTACCCTGGGTCTCTATCTACAGCAACTAAGTCTGTAACTTCGCCAATGGCCTCTCCTCAGGGACTGTAGCCCTATCCACAGTACCAAGACTCAGCTGCTCTCCATGAACACTTCACACCTTTAAACCAGTACCACCTGAGTGACTCTTACAACTCCCAACATCAGCTAACAGCAAATGATACATCCCTGGATGCCTCTGGGACACAGCTTCTGTGTGCTGACCCAGAGGAAACAGTTTCAGAAGATTTCCCCTTTATGATGTCAGTCTCTGCTTAATCACTGCTTGTTTCTCAGCTTCTAATGGCCAGTATCAATTGTCACAGCAAAACAAAGATCTGGTCTCTTACTAATCACAGCCAGTTCTGTTGGCTAGTTCTGTGTGGACTTGACACAAGCTAGAGTCCTTTTTAGAAGAGGGAACCACAATTCAGAAAATTTCCCTACCATGTTTGCCTGTGGGCAGGCCTGTGGTGCCCTGTCCTGATTGATGACTGATGATGTGGAACAGCTCAGCTCTCTAGGCAGTGCCACCACTGGGGTGGTATCCCTGAATGCTGTAAGAGCACATGCTGAGCAAGTCCGCAAAAACTCTCTTGCCACGGCCTTTTTTTCCAGTTCCTGCCTCTGTGTGATGTGGAAGTATAAACTGAAATAAACCCTTTCCTCCTCAAGTTACTTTTGCTCATGGTGTTTTATCACAGCAATTGAAAGCCTGCAACATGCACCTTGGGCAAATTATTGTACTTTTGTTTCCTCTCTGAAGAAAAAAAGAAAAGTACCTGGCCTATGGTGTACCTGTGAGAGTTTAGTAAATGATAGTGATTGCATGTAAACCACTCAGACCAATATATACATATAGTAGGAAACATAATGCAGGAGTTCTGCATTTTGGAGATTTTAAGCGACACAGCTTTACATCCTACCTAACTACTGCACTTGGCTAAATGCACTAACTTTAGTTAATTATTTAATCTAATCTTAAGATTTAAGATTACTGTGTATGTGTGCCATTGAGACTGGTACAGGAAGCCACAAAAAGGCTATGACTAATTCTCTCTCTCTCTCTCTCTCTCTCTCTCTCTCTCTGTGTGTGTGTGTGTGTGTGTGTGTGTGTGTGTGTCTGTGTGTGTCTGTGTGTGGTGCTGAGGTTTGAGCTCAGAGTCTTGCCATACAAAGATACTACTGCTATCTTATTCCTGCAACAAACTACCCAACCAGAGGTAGCTTAAGTGATGAGGGCTTATTCTGGCTCATGGTGTAAAAGATAGGAAATCCATCAAGGTTGGGAAGGTATGGTAGCAGGAATGTGAAGTAGATGGTCATATGGTATCTGCAGCCAGAAAACAGGTGAATGCTGGTGTCACACCAGCGGTGTGATGAGGCAGCCCACATCCAGGATGGATCTTCCCTGCTCAGTTTAAAATTTCTGAAAATATTTAATAGACATACCCAGAAGTGTGTTTTCATGGCGAGTATAAGTCCAGTCAGGTTGACAATTAAGATTAACTGTCAAAACCCTTACCCACTGTTCTGGATAAATTTATGTCAACTGAACACAAGATAAAGGAGGGAACCTCAATTAAGAAAATGTCTGCATAAGATGATGCTCTAAGTAAACCCTGTAAGGCAGTTTCTTAGTGACAGATGTAAGAGGACCCAGACCATTGTGGGTGGTACCATCCCTAGACTGGGGTCCTGGGTTCTATAAGAGAGCAGACCGGACAAGCCAATAAGCAGTGCTCCCCCATGGTCTCTGCATCAGCTCCTGCCTCTAGGTTCCTGCCTGACTTGAGTTCCTACCCTGGCTTCTCTCAGTGGAATATGATTCTGGAAATATATGACAAATCCGATTCTCCCCAAATTGCTTTTGGTTGTGGTATTTCATCACAGCAATAGAAACTGAGATACCCACATTTATGACTTTGTTTACTAAGTTCCCTGTAGGGTTTGGAGCAGTAATTATCACTCCTTCCAAAATTTGTATTGAAAACAGTAGAAACATATGGGGTGCATCGAAACAGTGTAAAGTGGCACACCAAAATTCTTGTAGATTCTCCAGGGCTTCCATTCCCTTCTGAAGATTTGTCCATTTTTATCAGTTTCATATATATATATCATTCCATACAATTCCTATGTTCTTATGCTCTTACTTGCATATGACAGCATACTGACTTACCTAACCTATTTTCACAATTCCATTACTCATAATTCCACCTATCCTGTTTTCCAGACCAGCTGTGCTAATAGAATCTTGCTGTAATTTTTAGGGGAAAACAAATTTTCTTTGAGGGATTTAGTTTATATACTGTTTTGTAAATAGTATGTGTTTGTTTACTATTTTGTAAATTATACTATTTCACTAGGAAAATCCACCAAAATATGTCTGTAGGTTCCTTTATTCCTCCACTAAATGAGCATTGTAAAAGCCACAAGAGAGAAGATAGCCTATGCAAATTACTGGGGTGGATGGTGAGGGCAAGGTAGGAAGAAAATGGGAAGGATGCACGGTGCCAGTTGTAACTCTGAAGCTTTATGGGCATCATCCTCCTACTGTGAACCTGACTTCAAGATCACTTCAACCTCTTCTCTGTGCGATTTCTATTCTTAATTAAGAACAATGGGTGACAGAGCCAGGATGTCGTTCAGGCCTAAGCTGCTGCCAAGGTCCATGTCTGGGTCCACGGTCCAGGCGCAGCTGGGGTCTGCATTGATATCTGGCCAATGGCACCTCAGAAGGCCTTAGGAATCATGAGAGATGAAATCAGAGGGCTATACTGAGTCAGTCCTGCCCTTCACTGCCCTGGGAAAGCTGGCCTTGCCTTTTGCTGCCCACTACAGCAAGAGAGTTTGCCCCTGCACTCGGGAGAGAGGGTCCCCATCCATCACCACAGGTGAGAAGGAACATACTCTGAGGGCATGCATGCAGGGGAGTTGACTCCACCACTGCACCGAGGTGGGTGGCTCCAGTGTCTTGATCTGACCTGCCTGGCTAGCACCCAGGCCCACAAATATGCCTGGGGTTGACCCCTCCTAGCATGTACCCCATCTGAGCTCTGCTGGAGCTCCTGAGGGACTTGCCCTGTAGAATGATACCTCCAAGATTTCCAAGACACAGGATATCCCAGAAGAGTTCCGGAGAAGATCCAATGAGAATGGTGTACCAAAAAACCAGAGGCCTTGAGCTACACCAATGAATATTCCAATGGACAGCTGCCAGTCAAGCTGATGGGACAAAGGGGTACACTATATGACACACAGAAGCCTCCAATGCCATCAGGATGGACGAAGAGGTGATGGAGAAGTGGGGAGGAGGAAAAGCAGAGGTTTTGCTGTGTGTGTGTGTGTGTGTGTGTGTGTGTGTGTGTGTGTTTCTGTTTTGGTTTACTGGGTTTTCTCTCTTTATTCTGGCTTTTGTTTGCTTTCTTACTTTGCTTTCTTTCATACGAGGGATACATGGGTGAGGGAGAATATGAGGGGACTGAGAGGTGAACAGAATTAGGATACATGGTGTGAGATCCCCAAAAATTCAATAAAGAAATTATAAAAACAAACAATGGGTGGGTCAGAACAGGAATGACATGAATTTGACATGTCTAGGTGTGATTATGGATGGGATTGCCTGGGTAACCAAACTATTCAGTCAGTCTCTAGTAATCGTCTGTAAATGAGGTAATATGCAGGACAAAGAAACAAAATGAATGTCCTGAAAAGACGCTCTTGTCAGAAATACAGAATTGCCCATATAAATACTCACACACGGCTCTGTGGGCTCCTTTCCAAATAATGGTGAGAAGAGGTGTCACAGAATCTTTAGGAAAGGAAATATAAGTAAATCACTCATGTTCAGCGAAGAAATAAATATTGGTCTTGGCTTTGGAAAACGACATATTTAAAAATGTGTCCCATATGTGGAGGTCGGAGGACAACACCCAGGCCCAGGAGCCCATCCTTTCTTTCCATTTCTCCATGGGTACCAAACTCAGATTGTCAAGGTTTGCTTAGCTGAGCCACCTCACTGTCCTCAAGAGTTGTAATCATATTCTAGGGCTTTAGGAAAAACAGCATGAGGCGTAAAGACATGCTACTTGATCTTTAGTATAAGCAGGATAAGGAAAACATTTACTTTGGTTTTTGAGAACCATGGAGGAGGGAAATGGGAGATGACATTGGCAATGTAAGGGGGAGGCAAATCATGCTTTTATACTGTCGGAACTGACCCAAAATTCAAAGAGTACACAAGACTGGTAAAGGATCCACCTTGGTCTTCACAGTTTGTGTTTCAAAGAAATTACTAAAAGGGAAATAACTAAGCGTGTCGCCTGTAAGCTTTTTTCCTTGGTTATAAGGACGATGTAATCTTACTTAGGAAATTTGGCAAATAAAATTGTAAAAATCGAACATATCACTGTGATGCACTTTGATGCATTTCTCTCCAAGCTCCTTCTGGGCTAACTATAGGTGTTTTCAATCTATTGATACAGCTCTCTGTCCTTTTGAACATACCACAAGAGACACCAGGGGCAGAGTAAGGAACAATACCAGTGGGAGAAAGACATAAAGTTGTGCAATTCCATCACTCAGTGTGGTGTGGAGGCCATGTTTCTCATTCTCTCAAGGAGTACATACACAGATTTGCTTAAACTATTTCATCTTGCTGACCCAAGGAACAAGGTGAATATGCCCTTCCTGTCTCACTACTAACAGTGGTCCTTTACATGTTGTGGTAATATGGGAGAAAAATTGCCATAATGCTATGCAAATTATTTAGCAGATTGAAAGCTAGAATAGAAATGTAAGCCTTGAGATAGATGCCATGGAACTCAGATCTTTTCTGTTTGTAATATTAATGAAGGCTTTCCATGACATGAAAAGGGGGACTTGCTAGTTGGCTTCTTGAAGCCTTTTGTGTTGGGATTTCAATCCTAAGGCTGAGAGGGTCTCTCTCCGGGTTGTTTGAATGAGATTGGCACGAAGAGGCTCATATGGTTGAATGATTAGTCCTCAGTTGATAGAACTGTTTGGGAAGGGTTGGGAGGTATGGACCTTGGAGGAGGTGTGTCACTGGAGACTTCGAGTTTTAAAAGCCCAAACCATGACATTATCTCAGCCTGTCTTGTTGTGCTTGTGGATCTGATGTAAGCTCTTGCCTACAGTTCCAGCACCATGTCTGTCTGCGGGTAACTAAGACAATATCCAAAGAAACTGACATTTACTTGGTGATATAAATATCTCTCACCACTCAGATGTTAGTAATGTTAATTCTTACAAAATTATATGTTTGCCTCTATTCCCCCAAGGGAGAGAGGCAATTGATAAATGATCAAGTCTTTTCTGTGACTTCCTTCAGCAAGGCTCCTGGTCCTAAAAGTTCAATAACTTCCACAATGTCACCAACTGGGGACTCAGTGTTCAAATACCTGAGCTAATAGCAGACATTTCTCATGAAAACCACCACAGACGGCTAGTGATGTCAGCTTCATAGAATCTTGAATCACCTGGGAGATGTAGCTTGAGACATACCTGTGGAGATTATATTGACTGCATCAGTTAAGATGGAAGACCCCACCCGTTGTGAATGGCACCATTCCCTGAATGAGACTCTGGACCTTGTAAATGGAGAAAAGGAACTGAGTAGCAGTGTGCATTCATCCCTCTTTGCTTACTGATGGTGGATGGGATTGGACCAGCTGCTTTAAGCCACTGTCCTGGCTTCCCTGCTGTGGTGGACTACACCCTGGAACCGTTACATAATAAACTCTTTCTCCCTTATGTTGCTTTTGTCAGTATTTTATCACAGCAATGGGAAAAGAAACTAAGTCATGCAGCAAAAGAAATGTACTCTGTCACAGTTCTGGAAGCCAGAAGTTCAAATGCAGGGCTCCAAGTAGGACCACACTCCCTCCTCGGCTTCTAGAGGACACCCCTTCATTGTCTCTTGGCTACTGGTAGAACTTGGCTGTGAGAGCAGAACTTTCTGCCTTTGCATGGATTCTCTGGGTCTTTATGTCTTCTCTTCCCAGAAGAACTCTAGGCCTTGGATTTGGGTCTGTGCTTACTCCAAAATGACCTCATCTTGACTCTTAGAAATAACACTATAAATACTTTTTGCCCCCAGTAATGTGTTCTGAGACTCCAGTGAGAATGAATTTCTGGAGGATGCCCACAGCCAACCATAGAAGCATACTGTGTATATGATTTTGTATCTCTAATAGGTCTTATGCTTTCAATTTCCGACTTCACAAATACATAGTGAAAATCTGAAGTTTGTTAAGATGTGACTGGGTTAACTTTGTGTCTCCTTAGACTAGGAACTTAGAATCTTAAGGTCTATAAAGAGCCATTACTTTCCCTTTCTCTTCCATATAAACCCAGACCCAAAATTTTTCACAAGTGGCTCTTTTTGAGAAACGTCTTTGTTGTAGTTAAAACAGTACCATCTTGGTATTAGTCATATATACAAGTGAACATCTTAAGAAAACTTCTATCTTGAATTCGCAGCCTTACTGTTTTTACAACCTTAGTGAGGGGGTATTGTGAATTTTATAAATTTCAGGACTTCCTGAGACTTGAGTTATTCACTGAGGTTTTTATGTTTCATTTACTTCTTGAGTCTTAGCAAGTGCCTCTTTAGGATGAAATGTTTCAAAAGAGGAAGTTGCTACACAACACTACCTCTTCTAGCTCTTATATATTTTTCTTTCCCATCTTCTAGGATCTTCCCTGAGGTTTCTCTGTCTATGGTTGAGCATCAGACCCCTGCATCAGTACAACAGTCATTTCTTCTAAGGAGTTGGACTAGTTAGGAGTACTTGTAGTACACCTCCCACTGTAAAAAATGTGTGAATTTCCTTCCATGACCAATGAAGGGTGACAGCAAGAGTGGCCAATGGAGTATAAACACATGTGTAGAAGGCAGTTTGACAGGCACATCACATTCACGTAAAACAAACAAACAAAGAGCTATGGTTTCCCCAGTGGGGCCTGTGACCTTCCCAGATACAGGCTTATACCCTGAATACTGTACTAGATGTGAGTTCTCTCCTGGGAAACCTTATGTGTAATAAGAAAGGTCTTGATTGCACCCAAGGCAGTCATACCACTGTTGTGCCATTGGGTGTCTCTTGACTGGCATAGTACTGCTGTAGCCTTGCAGGGCCCAAAGCCAAGCAGAAGTGTTGGTGACATTTCTCCCTGAGCAGCCTGCATGGTGCCTATGGAAGCCAGCCAGTAGGAAGGGAGCTTCCGGTTCAGTTTCATGTTGGTTTTTAAAATGTCCTGCTGCTAAAAGCTCATAGTTTAAATCAATAAACACTGTCAATATCTCTTACGATTTATGAATTTTGAGGAAAAGATGGTCCACCCCTGGTAGTAGGGTGATGGGAAATGTCATGTTTCTCTTATTGGTTAATGAATAAAGTACTGTTGGCCAATAGGGAAGCAAGATAAATGGGACTGAGAGACTAAGAGGAGAGAGGAAGTAGTAGGGGAGGAATTCCAAGATGGAGGGACCTACAGGGTAGGACGCTGGTCTCTCTCTCTGTTAAGATAAGACCACGTGGAAGGGAAGTACTTAGATTAATAGAAATGGGTTAATATTTAAGACAAAGCTAGCTGATAAGAAACTAGTAACTGGCCAACAGCTTGATATTTATTACAGCGTCTCAGTGTGTTATGAGGGGCTGGCGGGGAGGTGGGACCAGACCTGCGTGGGGAGGGGAACAACTTATAACAGTAGGGTTTCCATCCAACAACTTTTCCCACTCTTGGGGAGTGCCTATATTAAACCTCGTTTAATGCCCTTATTGTTCTTTCCACATGCTTTTATAAATGTGGAAGGCATGCACACTTCGCATTAAGAAACTTTCTAGAGACTGGGCAGCTTCTCTAAATGCTCAACATCATCCATTCATGTTTGTTTTGGATGGCTAAGGGTTTACCAAAACTTTAATGTTATCAAGGCCCAATATATTCTCGTGAGCCAGGCTGTGGCAGACTCTTTCATGGCTTGTTTGAAAGGCTTTCTCAATTCAAGCAGTTTGCATGCCAAAGTATTCCCTGATTAACATAGTTTCTTGTATTGGGTCATTGCTAAGGCTCCTGTCTACATGTTCAATCATGGATTTCCCTGTTGAAGCCGAGGCGTCTCTTCTTTAAACTTTACTGTGTTCTCTTGCTGTCTGAATATTGGTTCCAAGTTTTTGGGCCCCAGGAGAGGCTTCTTAACAGATCTGATTTGACCTTTGCCATTCAGTTCTCCCTGTAAGAAACAGCAGACTGTCACTGCTACCTCATCCAATTTACAGGCCAAATCAGAGGCTCCTGTGAAGAGTGCAAGCCACATGTCCTGTTCCCATTGTAATCCCTCCCTTAAGTGGCCATGCTCTTTCTAGCAAGACAGCTGAGCCTCGGTTGCATTTACTGTTGCCCACAGCAAAGGCCATGCACCTGACCACAGCTTGCTTCCAGATCCAGCCTGTA
The DNA here is from genome assembly GCF_943737965.1 of Phodopus roborovskii. Classification (NCBI taxonomy): domain Eukaryota; kingdom Metazoa; phylum Chordata; class Mammalia; order Rodentia; family Cricetidae; genus Phodopus; species Phodopus roborovskii. Next base: position 47,059 of record NW_026125344.1, on the reverse strand, counting down.
AGTGCCAATTTTAGGAATTACAGTTTAGTCTGTATTCTATCAAATGTTTTTAGGATATTGCACTGTCGCTGCTGAAGACATTTGAGTTAAAGTTACTCAGGCAACTATATAGTTCATTAATGCTGTCAAGCCAAAAGTCGTGGTTGGTTTTTGAGAATCTCATGCAAGTCAGACTGGCTTTAAACTTGCTGAGAAGCTGAGGTTGGCCTTTTCTAACCCTACCTCTCTACCCCCCGAGTGCTACAATTGCAAGCATGTAGCACCATACCCACTTCAGCCTTATGTCTTCCAAAGACTTCATAAGCACGCCTTCTGTGTTCATTCCTTATCCATAAATGTGTTGAACAAGACAAGGCCAGCAATAAAACCACAAGGCATGACATTGCCCTCCAACATTGATCTGATAATTAGTACTGCTATCTTTCACAGATAACTGTGACTGTATCTAATTGACCACACTGTTGCAGAGTTCACTGCGTTGTCATGGAAATTGCTATAGTGATACCTAGCAATGGCTAACTAGCCCAGTGGCCATCATGACTAGATTAGGGGCTGACTTCCTGTGTTGAAGTCTTAATCCACAACTAACTCAGAATCTAATCAGATTACAATCTATTTAGAGGTAGGTGGTTTAAAAAAATAGACTTAAAATAAAGCCACGAGGATGGGCCCTAATATATTGTGATGGTATTTTCTCAAGAAGAGATCAGGACACCAACATATCGTGGAAGCCAGATGAAGACAGAGAGGGGATATCCATCTTAAACCAAGCACTGTTGTGTTGGTTCATCCCAGCCCAGCTGTGATCTTTACTTTGGATTTCTAGGCTCTGGAACTGAAGGGAATTAATTCCTGGTGTTAAGCTGCCAGCCCTGTGGTCCCTCCATTCTTTCTCTATTGCTTTTTAGTGGCATTGACCACTGTCTTAGTTAGGACTTATGTTGATGTGAAGAGACACTGTGACCACGGCAACTCTTAAAAAAAGAAAACAGTTCATTAGAGTGGCTACAGTTCAAAGGCTTAGTCCACTATCATCATGGTGAGACAATGACAGCATTGAGAGAGACATGATGCTGGAGAAGGAGCTGAGAACTGCAGGAAGTAAACTGAGACACTAGTGTGGCTTGAGCATACATGTGATTTCAAAGTCCACCCCCACAGTGACACACTTCCTCCAACAATGCCATACTTACTCCAACCTCCTAATAGTGCCACTCTCTATGAACTTATGGGGGGCAATTACATTTAAACCTACAGCTACCCTAAATATGTCAGGATGATCTGAAATGACATCTTACCATTTCTGAGGTAAACTTGACCATAAATCATTCTGCATTTAAACTGCCCTTTAAATTTATGGTTTGCTGTATTTTCTATAAGAGCATCCTGGCTAAAGTAAAAGATTGCCTCAAAGTTAAGAAGCCCTTCATTGGGGTTGTGAAGCACAATTGTAGCTACCTGTCATGTTTTTGTTTGTTTAGTGTATTGAGAACCTTAGCATACATGTGGACATCAGAGGACACCAGAAGTTCTCTCCACAACAATGTGGGTTCTAAGGAGTAAAACTCATGTCCTCAGACTTGGCAGCAAGCACCTTTTGCCTGCTGAGCCATCTTGCTGGCCCAGCTTGCTCACTGGTTATCATTTGTCTCTGTCGTATCAGAATCTCTTTCTTTTAACCCTGGTGCCCCAGATGTTTAGTCTCTGTGTCTATGGCGAGCTTTTTTTTGCTGCCTTTTGTCTCCATTGAGGGCTCCTTTCTGCTTGTGGGTCCTCATCAATTCTGGACCTGTGCCACATTCTTCATATTGAATGTCCATGCCTCAGAGAGTGTGTTTCTCCTAGACTGTCTTTTTGGTATCTGGCCAGGCTAGAGATGTCTGCTTTGGAGTCAAGGGACTGTCCCTATTGCTGACAACCTGATCAGACGGCAGTGTCACAGGCATAAGGAAAGGCTGGCCACAGGCAATGGTGCATCCTGGCAATGTTTCATGGAGGGAACCTTTTGTCCAGCATGCAGGTTACTTAATGTGTGATCCATGGCCCAGCAGCATGAGTATCACCTAGACGCCTGTTACAAATGTAAACACTGGGTGGCTCTATCAGAATCCGAGTTTTAGCAAGATGTCCAGATGATTGGCATGTGTGTTTTAAGTGATAAGAACTTCAGTGCAAATATACTCTTACTAATTTATGATAAATAAGCTATATTGGACTTATCAGAATAAGAGAATTGCTGATACCTACATAACCTGATAGATCAGATCATATCCAAGCTTAGGAATCTTAAAGTACAACTAAACTTTGGCCACAATCAGATTTCAGACACAGAAACTGAAACCCAGAGAGATAAGGTCATTAGCCTAAAGACATAACACTAGAATGCATTTCGGTTTATGAACAAATTCTAGAAACACTGGTACTATTAAAAAATTCATTAGCAGCCTGGCAGTACTAGTCAGTTCCTAAGCCAGATGTATTTAAGATGTGCTTCTAAACCTAAAGCAAAAGATAAAATAGCTGGTTGCAGTTTTCAACTGCATTAAAAAACAAGAACTCAGATGAAGGAAGAAGGGCCATCTCACAGAGAAATACCACCCACTGCCGTTAGAGGGCTCAACATTAACCATGCACTCAAGTTATCTTTCTGTCAGAAGAGACGTTAGCAGTATCTGCCTTGTTCTTAAGCAATTCCTTACACATGCTTCAGATTTTGAATTTCTGTTTTTCTCACATTTATTTGCATGTGTCTATGTATATCTGTGTGGTTGTGTGTAGATTCATGCTATGATGTGTGTGGAGGTCAGAGGACAATGTATGGAAAGTGGTTCTCTCTTTCTGCCTTGAGGGTTCCAGGGATTGAACTCAGATCACCAAGCTTGGTGGCAAATGCTTTTACTCACTCAGCCATCTCACCTGCTGTATTTCCATATAATGCATATTCAAATGTCTTTGGCCTGTGTGGAAGCCAGGGGAAGATGTCCATTATTCGTCATTACCACCCTCTGCTTATTACCTAGAGACAGGGTCTCTCATGGAACCTGGAGCTCACCATTTTTCAGTGTGGTCCCTCCTCACCCCTGTCCCAGGATTGTAATTGCAGGCGCACACAACCATGCTCAGCTTTTCATATGGGTGCTGGGGATCTGAGTATAGCCTTACGCTTGTATAGCAAGCACCTTTACCTATGGAGCCATATCCCAGCCCCTCATAAATTTCTCTCACAAGTTTTTCATACAAATCAGACATTGTGAAAATCAAAGTGATTCTGACAGCAACACTAATAGTGATAATAAAAACTAAAGATTTTGATTTTCCAATGGGCTTTGGGGAGAATTTATTGGCATGGCTTATGATTATGAAAAAAAAAATGTTCTTGAGAGTTTTCTCCACTGAACTTTCCATTTGATTTATAAGTTGGTCTAATTATTAAAACCAATTTTCTTGTGCTTTGTAGTGGTCCTAGTCGTTGATTGTTTAGCCACAGGGTTTTAGGGCTTTCAAGGTGGTGGGATGCACACATATCCAAAGGGGTTTTAGATATGATACGAGCAGCTCATCTTATAAGTGAACAAATAATGTCTGTATTGTTAGCCTTGTAATAGAATACCCGAGGTAACTCATGAAGAGAAAGGTTTATACTAGCTCATATTCCAAGTTCCAGTCCTTGATTAGTTGCCCTGTTGCTTGGGACTGGTGCAAGGCAGTGCTCCGTCCTAGGAGCCATAGTAGGAACACTGCTTACACCAGGACAGTCAGGAAGTGAGACAGGAATGGGTGAGTGAGGTTCCAGTATGCCCTTCAAGCACAGATCCCACCCCCTAACTTCCTCCCAGAAGGCCCTGTCTCTTAAAGCCTGCATCACCTCATCTCATCACATGTTGGCAAACAAACCTGAACTACATGGGACACTGTGGGCAATGATCCAAGTCACACCAAAGCAGAAACTGGCACAGCAAAGTCTGGGCCATCCCCTGGGGCTATTCACATACCCCCTGTGCCCTTAGGACTAGGCCGGGAAGCCGCCTGAATCTGAGCATTTGTTCTCACTGGCTGGTAAAGCATTGATTCCCATCCCCCAGCTACAGGGCTTAACTTTAGCGCTCCAACTCCACTTGCAGAGTTCTTGTTTGTAAGCTGGATCTAGTTCATATCATTCTCCCATCCATCTTCTAAGTACAGTACTGACATTCTCATCTCACAAGTTCTCGAGTTCCTTGGTTTTACATGCATGTAGGACACTGATGAGTAATGCCAGGTGGCACATCTCAGGATAAACAAGGACAGATCTTCCCCTAGGAGCTCCACTCACAGTGGATAACATCTCTGGGCAGTGGTTAGACCAAAGACATGTGTTTGCCTTGACCATCATCCCTGTGACTGTATGTCTCCATTTTTTAAATTTCAGTATATCCTATTCAGACAGACTTGGGCTGGTGCTCAGTGGGCAAGCATATGCCAGGACTGATGACCTGAGTCATCTCTGGAACCACATGGTAGGAGAAGAGAACCAACTTCCTCAAGTTCTCTGGCCACCACACACACACACATGCACACTAAATCAATCAAAAATGCATTTAAAAAATAAGCTTAGGCCTATAATTTTTTTTTAAATTATGACATGCATATCACATTCTCAGGAGTACTCAGAGATGACTCATTTCAGGAAGACATACACATTGCTGAATTGCTACATGAGATGTGCTACCTGTGTGATAACATGTGTAGATACACATTAGGAGACTGGCTCTGAAAAAGACATGCTTTTGTATTGCAACTAGAGGAGCACCCAATAGTTATTTAGGCTGAGCATGGTTTCCTAGGCAGGACAAAGGCACCATGATATATCTGATTCGGTGGCATTCTTAGTTTACTAAGGCTGGACCATATCTGGTGTTGTATGGAGTGACAGCTTTTGTAGGTACTGCCAACGAATGCAAGAATTAACTAGGTTGAGTTAGTAGACCCCCTAGTTATCTTGCATAGAACAAGTATCTCAAATTCTCTTGATGCTACGCATTTTTACATCCCAGTGTGTTGATCCTAAGGAACAGAGCTAATGTCCCTTCTGTGCTATGATTTCCCACCAGTGGTCACCCAGTAGATCTGGTCTTTGATAGGTCTCAGTAATTAATAATGGCAGGGCATTTCCCAGCAACCTTGCAACCTGTCAGAAAGCAACACATTTTGCTTATTCAGTGGCCTCAGAAGGAAAAAGCAAAGTAGAGCACTTGACTAAGATCGAAATTCAGAGCTGTAATCTTCAGAGCCATCACAATAATGATGGAGGAAGGAGATGTGGGAAGGTTTTAACCAATTTTGAAAGGAATATCAGGTCAGACAGTTGATGCATTTTGAATTCTATGTTTGCGTGTGGAGTTTGGATAAGAGCACACTTCTATTTGAAGTGTTGTTGGAAAACGGTGGTGCTTTATGGCACCTGTGATGGTCTCGCTCCTCTTCCCCCTTTCCATCTCCACATCTCTCCCTCTGTCCTGTTCGAGGGGCAGTGTATTCCTAGCAATCCTTTAATGCTAATTCTCTCAACTAGCATTGGAAGCGTCTCTCTTTCAGAAACAAACTAGTATGACTCCTTTGTTCAAGACTGAGTCTTTATGTGACATCCTTCTGCTCTTACTTGGTGTCCTTCAGGATCCCAGCCCCAAGTAAGTCAGGATGTGAAGGATGCCCTGTGGAGCTCGTGGCACCATAGGACACTTACCCTCTTCCTGGGACCCCACTCTATCTTCTCTCAGGTTATTTAGGGGTTAAAGTGTAGATACAGTCTGGTGACTGGTGTTTGGCAACATAGAGCAGGTACCTTTAAACTGCAACCCCACAGAAGGCCATAGTGTGTCTGGCAGACTCCTCAGCAAATCAGGAAATTTCAAACTGTCCTACCTGTGTTGGCAGTTAGTCAGTCACTTTTCTCTGTGTCCTGAAGACTGTCTGGCAGACTCTTCTATGAAGCAGGAACAGCAGTCACTTTTCTGTGGGTCCTACATGTCCAGTTTATACAGCATAAAGTCAAACAGTCCAGGCAAGAGCAGTTATCTTGCCCAAATAGTCTTGCCATATTGAAAGTAAACTCCCCAACAAGTTTCTTCAATGTCCATCTTTCTTTCTGATACAGGTGGTGTTGCCAGGAGCAGTTGTGCCTCACTGTTAAGAAAAACCCTAAATCATTTTAAATGTCATATTCTGTAGGTCTTTGAAAGGTTTGAAGAATGCCTATCCATTTGAAATATTTCTCTGTATATCTAGAAAGCCTAACTTAATTATAGGTTTTGACTATTACAGGTGACTATCTATAATCTGTACTAAATTATACATTACATTTTAAAATGAGTTATATAAAGACAATACCTAAACAAGAAGAGAAATATACTTATCACAAAATTGACCTTAAATTTGTATCAATGAATGAAAATCCATTCCAAAACAAAGTATTCATTTCTATACCATAATCTGCTTTTTACCTTTAAAAAGAGATTGGTTGTGATTAACCATTTATAACCAACCCCATGTAAATGAAAACAAACATTTATAAACAATATTTGGGAATTTGGGCGTCGTTCTTTCCAAACTGCTCCCTGCTGGTAGGGGGCGCTGTCTTGGGGATCCTAAGAAGACACAGAAACCCTGGCTGTCACCTACAAGTCCCAACTGTTTTGAATGTTGGATCACCTGGGATACTGTTTCAGGGGGTCTTGCTTGATCAAACCATGTTAGTCTGGGAAGGAATCCACAGCTTTTCATTTTCTATGGAAACAAAAATAGAAATTCTTTTCCCCAGTAACCTGTCCTTAGACTAAAATTTTGAAGTCAAGGCATTTTTTAAAATATATAAATTGGATTAAGCCAGCATCATTTCTTTTAACAGTTGTTGCTGTGTCCTCAGCAAACAATACAAAGACAACACAGTAGCATACAGTCTCCAGACTCTCTGTGTGCTTTCCATCTTCATGTGGCTTTCTTATTACTCTATTTCTTCTACTTCTATTTTTTTATTTATTGAGACAGGGTTTCTCTGTGTAACTTTTGCCTGTCCTGGAATTAAGTCTATATACCAGGTTTGCTATGAAATCAGAGAGATCTGTTTGCTTCTGCCTCCTGAGTGCTGGAGTTAAAGGCATGTGCCACCACACCCAGCTACTCTTTCTTTCTAATTTTTTTAAACCACTTTATCCTGCTCCTTTTTCTCTCCCAAGCCTACATATATTTTAAAACACACTGTAAACCTTTAGAAGTTTTTCTTTATCTGAATCTGTCTATACTGTAGATCTTTATCTTTTTTTGGCCATGAGTCTTTTATCTGCTAAATAGTAAAGTTGCTAAAATGAAAGCCACAGCTGCTTTAGCTGCTGTCTATCCACGATGGCGCCGGAGGTTGGGGGTGTGGTGTACATTTATCACCAGCACTGAGAGCTGTGTTCACCACCTTGGTCTGCTGCCATCAAGCAGCATGCTGATGGCTTGGAGATATGGTCACTGCCATTGCCAGCTGTTCTACACACCATTAAGTCGTTAGCAGTGTTTGCCACTTATGCTAAATCAGGAAGCCTCCCTTAAAGGAGTTGTGCAAATCTCTGCTTGTCTCTAGCAAAACAGCCCAACCAAGAAAAATGCTGCTACCAAGAAGACTTGCTTGTCTCTGATTTTTTGTTTCTAAAATCCCTTTTTAAGCTTTTTGTCAAGTTTTAAGTGGAAGTTCTTAGTACCCACATTGCAGGCACCATTTTGTTACAAGGAGTTTTCCCTCCAGCCTGGTCCCATAGCCATGTCAGCCCCAAATAACACACAGAGACACTGTATTAGATAAAAGTTGTTGGCCTGTTACTAGTGTTTCTTATTGGCTAGCTCTGTCTTAAATATTAACCCATTTCTATTCATCTAAGTGTTTGCATGGGGTCTTATCTTACCAGACAGAGTCCCTACATCTTGACTCACCTCTCCTACCTCTCCCAGAATCCTCCTTGTCTCCTAGTCCTGCCTATCTTGCCTTCCTATTTGCCAACAGTGCTTTATTCATTAACCAATAAGAGAAACATATGTACAGAATGACATCTCCCATCACAGGTTTGTAACTTTGGTAGTTCTATGAAATAACCCTATGTTTGCCTGGAGATGTTTATAATAAAGCATGTGGACACCGATCCATGCTGATTCAAACTTTTTTTTCCTCCAAAAGACCAATGTAATAAAAACAGATAAACAAACAAAGAATCTCAGCAGCTGGAACTCTTAACTCATGGATTAGAGTCATGGTGGCTCCCGTACCTCTGATACAGATGTAAACCCTGCACTGAGAAGCCCAGCAGGCCTGGTTCCCCTGGGGTGCTTCTCACACCACCTCCCTGCCCGACTCCAGCCTTGTGAGGAATGAATTGCCTGGGAGGGTGGGCTTGTCTTTCTGCCAAAAGAGAACAACAGATGCCAAGTTTTGCTTTCGGATTAATTAAGGCAAAGCGATGCCTGGCATTAGGTGAGGCAATCACCCTTCAGACAGCCCCAACAGGGTGAAGGCATTTGTAAATTCATTCAAGAAACATGCAAGGATGTGAGGCTGGCAGTGCCACAGATCCCTAGCTCTTCCCTTCCCCGGGGCTTATCTGCCAGGTGACATTCCAGGGCACCACGGAAGAGGGTTCTGCTCCCCCAGCTGCTGGAGCATTGAGGAAACCCTCGTTTCGTGGGGTGCTATGGTGAGCTTTCTCATCACTTCACTCATACTGGGCCTGGTCTTTGGGGGGCATTTGCCAATGTCAACACCCAATCATCTCTCTCTGTCTCTTTCTTCAACACTAAACCCCTCACACTGATACCACTTATGTTCAAACAGAAATCATTCTTGAATAATCAGATGGAAAACTTGTTGAAGAAAAGAGAGGCAGAGAAGAATGAGAAAGAGCAAATGGACCTTTTTCATTTTTGAGAGGCAGACAGAGTCTACTGTAACCCCGGCTCCCAGGGCTGCCTGGTTCTCAAGGCCACCTGGCAATGCGTGGACCAGGTTGGGGAGAGGTGTCCTGTAGTGGCACTTCTGACAATGCCAATTGCCAGTTCTGGGAAAACAAAAGAATCCTGACTCAGTACACACCTGAGTCATGTTGAGTATCAGAATCCACCGTAAGCACATGACCGTTGCTTTTTGAAACAAGTCTTAGCTATGTAGCCTTGCTTGGCCTTGAACTTGTGATCCTTTACCTCAGCTTGCCAAGTACTGGCATTGCAAGTGTGCACCACAATTCCAGGAAAGCCATTTCTCTACCTTAACTTTGGATATCATAAGTGCCCGCGCGCGCACACACACACACACACACACACACACACACACACACACACACACACACACACACACACGTTTGTGTAGAATATAAATTTATCTACCCAAAACAAACAAAAGAGCACTGTGTGCTGGGCACATAATGGGGAGAGTGCTCAAAACCACTTGATGGCCTGCCTTAAGTGAGGGGATGTAAAGCGGAATTCATAAAACTTTTGAAAAACTGAAAACCGTTTCCAGTCTCCCAACTCCCAAGTAGACTTAGCATCTGGGAGGATGAGTCATTTGTAGTTTGTCACCATTTGGAAGCTGGGCTTCAATGTTCTCATTGAAGAAGCAGGGTTCGTCCCCAGCTCTATCAATTTAGAGTCTTACAAAAGCCCGAAGAAGTGGTGTGACTTGGTCACCCAAGCTAGGAAAAACAGCTGGGTCTCTAAACTCTAGTCCAGGACCATGGGGCAGAGCTCTGGATGTAGCTGGTGCTGGCCTTGCACTGCCTGTGAAACTAATTAGCATGTCACTGTGGCCACACCTGTCCCCTGGCAAGAGCTGTTAGCCCTTCTTCTAGGACTTTCTCTAGCATTCCACAACTAGGTGTCTCCTGCACATCCTTGTCTTACTACCCATTTGTAGGACTGGTGGAGTGTTAAAAGCGGGCTGCCATACCCTTCCCTGACTGGGCCTCCCTCAAGCCAAAGGCCAGCTGTGCAACAGAGAAGCTGAGGGAGTGGTATCTGCTGTCTGCTTCATCATGGAAGAGCCTGTGGTATCTGGGTGGAATCTCAGCCAGGATCCTTTCATCCTGGCCTGCCCAGTGTTGGGCAAGCTGTGAAAGTGAATGGCTAGGAGCAGATATGAGGCTGTATCATGTAGTAGCCTGCCAGCTCATGCCAGGAACAGCATAGGTGTGTCCAGAGAGTGGTAACTCCCAGTCAGGCCAGATCTTCTCAGTGCCCCCAGGCACAGAGGATCGCTGGTGACCCTGAGTACCCTGCAAGTGGGTCTAGTCAATGGCAACATCACACTTTGCCCATGGTTGTCACTAAGGTACTTAAATTAAGGATTTTGGATGCTGACTGTCTTCAGTTTTCAATGGAAAGCCAGGGTTAAGGATTGTCAGTTTATCTGCTAAGTGTCCCCAGCCAACCAATGAAGGAGCAGGTCTGCTCTCCACTTCTGGCCTAGCCTATTTCTACCATATCCTGAACTCTGTGGCCCATGAAGAATGTTCTAGAAGGTTCCCTGTGGCCTATGATGAAAGTATGAACATGGAGTGTCATCTATTGAACCGTAGGAATAATGCCATTTTAAATCCACACCTAGGGTAGAATGTGGATGAAAAGTTGTGAGACACCCTTGCTCACACAAAAGAGTTTCTTAATCACTGTTCTCTCAAATCTTCTAAGAAAGGAGCTGGAGGGATGAGTCATCACAGAGGGCAAGGTCAGATACTTTGCTGGAGAGGTTGGTATGTTGCCACCACCCATCTAGAAGGGGAGTATCAGCCCAGGAAGACTGACAGAGCACTCTTCCTTATGAAGCCCAGAAAGAAACCTGGGAAGTATGGGCTCCAGAATTCTAGGACAGAGGGCATTATACTGCCTGTGTTAAAGGACAGGGGACTTACTGTCTTCTTAGGCTCATGGGCTTTGAGATGAACTATTTCCGTATTCTGTGCACTTACGAAAGTATACAGAATGTCAACACATGTGGATGGGGTAATCCATGGCTACTAAGACAGGTAGAATCAGCCCTCCCCCCAGGGATGAGCCCATGATAGGCTGTCCAATCCCAAGTGGTCAGCCCTCGACACATGAACATTCGAGAAATACTAAATGGAGAAGTAGGACACGTGTGTGTGTGTGTGTGTGTGTGTTTAAAACAATTAACAGACAAAGAGATCATGAGCTCGAGAGGACACAAGAGGAGTTGGAGAGGGAAAAAGCGAAGGGTAGGAACGATATAAGCCCAGGGAAGAAGCAGGGGGCAAGGTCGGCTGAACGCAGAGGAAGCAGGACACGCAGGTGAAGTCAGTCATGGGGCCCATGGCAGGGTGTAGATGAATAGCAATGAGCTAGTTAGAAACAAGCCTAAGCTAAGGGCAAGCTTTTGTAATGAATAAGAATCTCCATATCATGATTTGGGAGCTGGCCGGAGAGACAGGGAAAGATCTATTACAGGGTTCCAATATCTAAACACAAGGCCTGAAAGAGTTAAGTAAAGCTCTGGACAAGGAGCAGATGTGGCCTCTCAGGTGGGCTGGTTCTTGGCAGCATACAGAGGTGCAGCCATCAGCTGTTGCTTGTGGGCGGGAGCCAGCCACCAGTGCCATGCGCTAAGCTGAGTAGCCTAGCCGCTTACTTGGCAGTTCAAGATTTGTTTCATTCGGTCAGAGTCTCACTGCAGGTGCTTAGTAAAGCCAGGTCCAGACACAGCAGACCTCTAAGAAGGTACAGTACGTTTAAAAATGTGCTTAGATGCTGAAGAAAGAAAAGAAAATGTGTACAGACAGTTATAAAAAAAAATAAATGGTTTAAAAATAATGCAGTCTTCAAAGTGAGGCGAAAGTAATACAGGGTATCTGGAGCCTGTATGGTGCTTTGTTGACCTCAAATTTTTTAAATGCCAATGTAAAAAAAAAAAATAGCTGCTTGAGACACTGGATTATAGGAAGTGCTAAATTAAACTATAAATTTTCAGAATGTCTTAACTTCAAAATGGAAGTCAGAAAATACATATGTTGGGGAGAGGTTATGCCTTTCCTTTCCAGAGGAAACAAAAAGTTATGGTTCTCTTCAAAACTAATACAGATAATGAAGATTAGATTTTATTGGGAGAGACCTCCTGAAAATCTTGGCTACAGACATGAAAAAAGAAACCAGGAAAGACTACAGGGCAGGTAACATATGTGCTGATGGGAACAGCCCTGAGACTGATACATCTTATTGGCTATAGTCTCATGACTTATTATTACACGCCATCCTTTCATATGGCATGGATAAAGGTGTGGCCATCCAGTCCAAACAAACTTACAAAGTTAGCCGATGCCTTTTCCCCCATTCAAACATAAAATGAAACATCATCTTTAACAAATGACACTGCATTTTCCATACTTGTGCGAATACAGATATATATGTTTCCTTTAAAAGTTTGTGTGTTTCCAAAACAAGAGAAGCAGACCCCAGTGAGGACAAGTACCCCGGGATCCAGCCTCTCAGTGCCTCTGTTGCTGTTCCCTCAAAATTCTGCATCCAGAGTGACTTCAGAGCTGCTAGCTGAAATAGTCCAGCCAGCCTCATGCACTGCTCCGGCCAGGTCTTCAGATAGGCTCTACACTTTCTTATCACACAAAGACTAAACAAGATATAATACAGCTATTGCTAACGTGCTTGCCTTGTAAGCTCAGGGTTTGATCTCTGGCACCACATATGTATGTATAACCCCCCCCACACACACACCTGTAATCCCAGCACTCCTGAGTCATAGGGTTAGCAGCTCAAGGCCATTTCAGCCATGTATCAAGTTCAAAGCCAGTCTTACATATATGAGGGAGTACCATTGTTTTAATGATGTTCCCTAGGGCAAGTATCTTTGTTTCTAAATTATATACACGTTTCTTTATTAGTCTCTTTAACTAGATTAAATATATGCTTCAAAGTAGCAAATATTTTATTTAAAAAATACATATGGAATTTCTTTTCTTTTGTTTTTTGAGACAGGTTTTCTCTGTGTAGCTTTGGAGCTTGTCCTGGAACTTGTTCTGTACACTAGGCTGGCCTTGAACTCAGAGATCTGCCTGTCTCTGCCTCTCGAGTTCTGGGATTAAAGGGGTGTGCCACCACTGCCCGGCCATATGGAATTTCTAATTTTCCTCTCTTCCGAGTTGAATGTGTTTGCTCTGCTGTCTTTGGAGAACTCTAGATCAGCCACCAGCTGGACGTTTAAGAATGACATTGGACTGCATTACAAGCTGTAAGGGCAGATGTTCAGTTTAGGTCATTTTTTAAATTAAGAACCATAGCCCTGATTTTTCCTATTATTCCTTATTCAGTTTTTCCTGTGGGAAAATATTCGTAAGACAGAACTTATTTCCAATACTTTAAAGCAGGCAGTGTGTGGCATTAAAGCATGACCACATAACTGTGCAACCACCCCCTTTCCATCTCCAAAACTTTATCCTTTCTTTCTGAAACTCCGCATCATTAAACAATAATGTCCCCTCTCCCTGGCGCCTGCTAGCCCCTGGCAGCCCCCTTCTTCTTTCTGACTCTGTGATGTCTTCTTTCTGGCTCTGCAGGTCTTACAGGGGTGGCTGATGCTCTGTCGTTACTACCAAGCTCCTGTGGTGACCATCATGAGTTAGCACTCGAAGCTCGGTGGTGAGTGAGGCAAATGAGGTTTCTGCCCTTTCCCTACAGCTACTACTAGCCCACTCTAACTGTAGCCCAGCACAGCTTCAGGCTGCGCCCTCATTGACGCAAAGCAGGTGACTATCAGCTTGTGGCTGACCTCAGAGACATGAAAACCAGAGCAGGTAAGATACAAGGAATGGAAGAGCCGAGCCTGGAATTGAGTGAGCTATAACAGGTGGCTATGGGGAAAAGAAAAGGAATTCCCAAAAATTTGGAGGGCATGGGACATTCTTTCCTTTGTGTGTGCTGGGGATGTATTTGCTTTAAATTTTTAAAATATACGTTTATTTGTTTTGTGTTGGGTACACACACGTCACAGTGCACATATACAGGTCAGAGGACATCTCTTGGGAGTAAGTTCTCTCTTTCCATCATGTGGGCCCTGAATCAAACTAGACCATCAGGCATGGCAGCCAAGTACCCACCAGTCCATCTGGCAGGAGTGTATTTACCTTAATTGAATATTATCAGAAGACAATCTCCAAAACCCTGAATGCTTAGGAACAGTAGGGTATCACTGTGAGCCTCTAAAGGACCAAGGACTCAAGGTTGGGAGGAATCAGGCTCCAGGGCTAGAGTGGAGAGGGCCAGGCTGCGTGGGTAAAGCTTTGCTATACACTAAGATCTGCCCGTGTTGCCCTTATTCCGTCATACTCCCCATAGCCTGCAACCTTAGGGTAAAATTACTCATTTCTAATTATGGGTCTGGTTAAAAACCAATATAAAGGTGGGATTAAAATCACTTTTCTTATGGCAGTGCCCATTTTCATTAATTTTTCATTAGCGCTGGCTTTGTTTTGCTATCCATCACTGGCAAGGCTATGAGGTGCATTCAGCATTGAATGTGCTCATTGATCCAAGAGAAACTGGCAGATGAAGCCCACTGTTGCCTGCTGGAGGCTTCTGCCTGTGGAACAGGCTTATGTGACTGTTTTATCATAATGGTGTTGGTTAAAATGTGCTTCAAGGCACGTTTCCGCTTCCCTGAAGCTGTCCTGATTCTGTTGTGGAAAGTCTACTTTTGGGACAAACATGATGGGGATGTCCTTCTATGTGCTGTGAATATGTTTCTCCTATTGGTTGATGAATAAAGCTGTTTTGGCCAATGGACAGGCAGGATGTAGCCAGGCAGTGAGTATAGGCGGGGCTACCAGACCAGGAGAATTCTGGGAAGATGAACGGAGAGAGAGTTATTCGGGAGACACCACGTAGCTGCCAAGGAAGAAAGAGGCCCCAGCTTCACTGGTAACCCAAGACCAAGCCTGTTTCTCCTTTTACCTCTTTTCCTTCTTTCTCCATTTAAGCATCCCTCCTTCCTTTTCTTTCTTCCCCCATTTTCTCCCTCTTCCCTCCTCTTTCCTTTCTTTCCCCTCTGAGACCCTCTCTAACCAGTAATATATCAGTTACTCCATCACATATTCCACACTAATGGGACTACCTAACCTTGGACTCAATTCTCCAGAATTGTGAACTGTCTTCTTTCCTCGTAAGTAGCCTGTTTCTGGCATTTTGTCATAGTGACACAAACCTAACTCAGGCAGTTTCCCATCTAGCAGAATTGCTTCAACATTGATGGTTTCACTGGTAAACCACCTTCTCCTCGTCTTCTGCTCTGTTTTTTTTTTTTTTTTTTTTTTTTTTTTCTGTTCATATGGGTCTTCCCTCACCTGGAGTACTCTGAAATGAGGAACAGCGACTTCCTCTTTGGATTTTTCTGTGCCTCAACAATTAGAAGATGATTAATTAATTTTTAGTAGATAAACAACAATGACAAAGCCTGAAGTCCTCAAATCATTCATCTACTCTGTATAACAAGGATGAGAGCCCTCAATAGTACTCGAGTAGGAAAAGCCATCCATGCATCAGAGGAGGAGCCAGCACTCTTGTATTCAGGAAAAGACACATGCGTTCTTCTGTGTTCATGGATTCTGTAGTCACGTTTTGTTTTTGTTTTTCTTTTTCCCATTCATTGGTTCGGCCAACTATAGATCAAATATATTTGAAAAAGAAATGTACTTTTCTTGTTTAGCAATTTAAAGTAGGAAGGGTCCATTGTGGCACACGGTTTTAGACAATGAAATCTATTATGGCCAAGAAGGCGAGAGTATAGCCAGTCACACTACACCTGTAGTCAGGAAGCAGAGAGTTAAATGATAGCCAACATCAGGGTTCCTTGCTCCTTTCACACTTTATTCACTGTGGACACCAGACTCACACTTAGGGTGGATCTTTTCTTCCTCAGCTGAACTTCTATAGAAATGTTCCCATAGACACAAGAGGTGTGTCTCCTCAGTGATTGCAAATCCAGTCAAGTTGAAATGAAGATTTGCTATCACACTACCAGTATGTAAACCTCATGCAAGCTCCTTTATAATTCCAGAACTAAAATTTTTACTCCAAGAATATGAGACGGCATAAATAGATAAGGCTATTCTCAAATGGTCAAGGTAAAGAAGCATGGTCATCCTAACATGCTAAGGCCATTTCCTCTACAAGTACATTATTACAAGTTTTCAAAGTAGTAAATATGTCCAATACTTTTGGACATATAGAATATAGAAAATGATAACCATATGTAACAACTGATGTTAAGGCATGACATTTTTATAAAGTGCAATGTTGAGAGGGAAGAACAGGCTCACCACATTTTCCTGCATTTCCCTGGCTGCAACTCTGGTCCTTTCCTCACAAGTCATTAGAGCCAACTTCAGTTTCTGCTTTGCCTTGCTCTTGGCTTTGGATCCACGTCTTAGCCTCCTAGGGTCTGGGTCTAAGCAGTCCACAGTGCCTTCTTTAGATTTGCCATAGCCTTGAAATCGTCACATCTGATGAATTTGTTTCAGACCTCTCTCTATCTGACCACTCTTTTGTGTGTACATGCTTGTGCAGGTACACATGTGTGAGTGGGTGCACATACTCATGTGTATGAGTTTCTTGTTTTTTGAGATAGAATCACTCAGCTGAACCAGGGCCTTACTGATTTGGCTAGATGGGCTGGTAAATGAGCCCCAGGGATTCTGCATGCCTCTGCCTCCCCAGTGCTGGGATTGCAAGAGTGCACCATCCCAACCAGATTTTTACATTAGTCCTAGGGATTGAACTCTGATCATCACATTTATATCCCATCTCAAACCACCCTGTAGACAGAAGTTTCTGTCCCACCAGGGCCTGCAGCTGTTTAGCCCCAAATAAAAACACAGGGGCTTATATTAATTATAAACTGTTTGGCCGATGGCTCAGGCTTCTTATGGGCTAGCTCTCTCTTAATCGTTAACCCATAACTTTTAATCTGTGTATCTCCACCTGGCCTTATCTTACCGGAGAATGCTGGGCATCTTACCTTCCAGGTAGCTACATGGCATCTCATTGAGACTCACTTTCTGTGTTCCTCTTCACAGCATTCTCCTGGTCTGGTAGCCCTGCCTATACTTCCTGCCTGGCTACATCCTGCCTGTCCATTGACCAAAATAGCTTTATTCATCAGCCAATAAGAGAAACCTGTATTCACAGCATGCAGAAGGACCTCCCCCTATCACCACCCCGTTCCACACTGCTTTCCTGCCCCTCTCTCCTTCTCGGATGTCCCTTTAGGGTCTCCATTTTTTGGAGTGGGCAGCCTCCCCCTGGCACAAACCTCTCCTCTTCTGCACACTCGCTCCCTGATTACTTGTCAGTCACCACTCCAAATCCCAGTAATTAACTACCACTCCTCCACACAGTGCCCACATGTGACTCCCCACGTTTCTTCACATCTCATTGTCCACAGCCTCCCGTGTTATTTAAGCCACATCCAGCTGAGGATTCTCTGTACCTGCCTGCAAGTGCCAGCTGCTTCTTGCATTCATTTCCTTTTCCTATAAGCAGTCCCAGCCACGTGAAAGCCCAAGGCAGCAACTTTGGACTCCTTCCTCCTCTTTGTCACCGCCATATCTAATTGCTCATCAGAGTCTGATGTTTCTACCTTGGAAATATCCCATGCATTCACCCTTCTCCTCCCTCCCAGTTGCTTCCATTTATCATCTCTCTGTAAGACAGCGAAAATAATGTGATTTACCTCTTCTTCTGTCTCTGTCTGCTTCGACTTCCTTCCCCATTCTATCACAGAAATAGTGTTCCTTAAACTCGATTCCACTCACATCACACTTCGACTTTCGGAATGTTCAGTGTCTGGTTTCTATGCTGGGACTGCTGGGTCTCTTGGTTAAATGGATATAGCGTTCTAGGATGCACCACAAGATGCTAAGTCAGTGGGTAGGGGTCTGGAAATCTACATTCAATGGAGCTCCCTTCAGTTGGGCATGGGGGCATAAACATGCAACCCCAGCACTTGGGAGGCTGAGGCAGGAGGGTCATGAGTTCAAGGCCAGCCTGGACTCCCTTTCTATTGTCTCTGCATAGGTTTCTTGCTCCTGCCCCGCAAGGAACTTGCTGTTGGTGTGCTCAGCACCACGCTTGTTCAAGCCTGAGCTGTTGTCTCTGAACCCGTTGTCTCCCAGCTATCTTTCTTTGTCTTCTTGATTGGATTCTGCTAAGATTCAACTTTAGCCCCAGCAAGGCCTTCTCTGGCCTCTCTGTGTTTCCAGAGCTTTCTGAACATGTTGCTGCTGAGGCATTGCTATTGTTTTGGTATGTTCTTCTGTTGAGGGACTTTTCTTTTATTTATTTATTTATTTATTTATTTATTTATTTATTTATTTTACATATCAATCCCAGTTCCCTCTCCCTTCTTCCTTCCCTCCCTCCCATGCCCCTGACCCCCCTCCCACCCCATCCCCCCCACTCCACAGGGAGGGTGGTGCCTTCCAGGAGGTGTCAACAAAATCTGTCATTTGGAGTAGGGACCTCAGAAATTGAAAAGCTTCTGTAAGGCAAAAGACACACCATCAATTGGAAAAAATGGCAGCCTACAGAATGGGAAAAGATCTTCACCAACCCCACATCTGACAGAGGGCTGATTTCCAAAATAAATAACTCAAGAACTTAAGAAACCAAATATGAACAAACCAAATAATTCAGTTAAAAAATGGGGTACATATCTAAACAGATGATTCTCAACAGGAGAATCGCAAATGGTGGAGAAACACTTGAGGAGACGTTCAACATCCTTGGCAGTTTCTCAGAAAACTGGGAGCGAACCTTCCACAAGACCCAGATAGTCTAAATAGCCAGGAGGGGTCATAAGGAGATTTCCATAGGAAGGGGAAATGGAAGAGATTTCATGAATGTTGGGTGGGGATGGAAACATGAGCCATCAGGTTGTGAGGGGCGTGAGGGGAGAGAACTACTGGAAAGGGGGGGGGTCAGGTAAAAACCCGGCACCAGGAACTCTCAGAGGAATCTACAACGATGATTACAACTCCTAGTAATAGTGGATATGTAGCCTGAACTGGCCATCTCCTGTGACCAGATTGGTGCCTGGTCATCACAGTGTCATCACAGAGGCGTCATCCAGCAACTGATGGCAACAAGTACAGACCCACAGCCAAACATTAGGCCGAGTTTGGGGAAATCCTATAGAAGACAGGGAGAAAGGATCTTAGAGCCAGAGGGGGTCAAGGACACAACCAGAAACCCAAAGAAACAACTAACCTAGGCTCACAGGGGCTCACAGAAACTGAACTGACAGCCAGGAGTCTTCATGGGAGTGACCTAGACACTCTGCATATATGTGACAGTTGTGTAGCTTGGTCCTCTTATGGGACTCCTAATAGTAGAACAGGGGCTGTCTGACTCTTTTCCTGGCTTTTGCCAACCTACTCCTCATACTGAGTCACCTTGCTCAGCCTTAATGCAAGGTGAGGTGCTTAGTCTTACTGCAACTTGATATGCTATGTGTTGTTGATACTCATGGGAGACCTGTCCTTTCCTAAACGAAAACAGAGGAGAAGTAGATTGTGGGGTGGGAACAGAGGAGAGAATGGGAGCAAATGTCTTGGAGGAGACGAGGGAGGGGAAACTCTGGCTAGGTTGTAAAACCAACCAATAAATTAATAAATTAAAAAAACAAAAACTGTACTATAATAAATAAACAGAAAAAAATAGAAACAAATAAATGTATTTATTTATCCATCTATTAAATTACAAAATAACAAGATTCGTTGGACATATGTTGTTGGGAAACATTTGGGTTGAAAAGTGTTAAAGTCATCTAAGTGTTAGAGATACTTCTATGGACCCAGGAAAACTGTTTCAATCAGGCCTGGCCTGCTTGCCTGTCTGGTCTGCCTTCCTCAATTCCAGAAACCCACCTAGGTCTGGGCTACATAGCTGGCCAGGCCCGGGTTCTAGCCGGACTCCATATGCTTGCAGCTCGACTCCATCCTGCCACATACTCCCCTGTCCCCTTGCCCTTTCCTTTGCCATCATTTTATCCCCAGTCGGCATCACAACTCTATTTTTCCAACTTTTATTTGATTCCCATTCTCATCTTAATTGAGTTCTGCATACTGTGAATTTCCATTGTGTTTCTGTTTCTACTTTCTTTTAACACCATTTCTTTATTGGTTCTTTGAAAGTTTCTCATCATACACCCCAATTCCGCTCATTTCCTAGTCCTCCATATCTGCCCTTCACCCTTGTAGCCTCCCCTCACAAAAGAAAAATTAAAAAAAAATAAAATGAAATCAAACTAAAACGAAACACACAAACAGAAGAACCCTCTTTGCTCCTCTGTCTCCCTCTTCATTCATTTCAGCGGCATTGGCAGCCTCGAGTGTCACTCAACATACCCTTTGTCCTACCAGCTTTACTAGCAAATGTTCATTGCAACGAGTCATCGGTCTGGCTCAAGGCCTCTGCTTTCTGGTACACCATCATGACTGGTCCCTCACTGAAACTCCCTCTTGGATATCCTATAGCCATCCTGAGTCACGGCAATCCTGCACATATTCTTCAGCAAGAATAGGTCCTTTACATGCTCCAGCATGGCTCTCTGTCACCAACATGGTTTTAGGTGGCTGACCAGACTGCAGGCATCCCCATGACCTTTGGCAGTAACAGGAGCCGTGGAAATCAACTCAGACCCTGGCTTCTTGTAGTGTTGTGGACCCAAACATCACCTTTGGCAGCAGTTAAGGCCTCATCAGCACCATGGCCCAGGGTAGCAGCACAGGACACTCAGATCAGCATGGGTCTAGTGGTGGCATCGCTCTCAGTCACCGACATGGCCACTGATGGCAGTCAAGACCCAGCTGTGTGGCCTTTGGTGGCATCATGGGCTACAGACGTTAACACTGATCCTGGCTATGGTAAGACTACAGACCCAAACCTGGTCCTTGGCAGCAGCCTGGGCCTGGAGGTCACTATGGCTCCCTGGTAGCAGTGCAGGCCACCCAGATCAGCATGGCACAGCGGCATGGTTCTTGAGCACCAACATGACCTCAGGAGGCAGGCCAGACCCTGGCTATGGCTATGACCTTTGGTGGTAACAGTAGCCAAGGACATCAACTCAGACCCTGGCTGCAGTAGGGTCTGGGATCCAGACGTGGCCCTCGGCTGCAGCTTGTTCCTGGCTATCACTGTGGCACTGGTAGTGCGGGCCACTCAGATCAGTATGACCCCTGGGCGGCATGGCCCTCTGACACCTGCATGGCCACAGGTGGCAGCCCGGACACTGGCCATCCGTGTTTGGTGGAGTACACACTAACATGCATTGGCATCACAGATGGGGAGAAGCAAGGGAAGCTAACAGTCCAGAATCTGAGCTCTATCAAAGAACTGAATAAAAGCAAAAACAAGCGAACAAACCAAAACATATTTCTTTAGCACATGTTAGGTACTAACAGTAAGCCAGATTTCTGCCACTGAAGAAGTGGCTGTTAGATTAATAAATATATAACACAAACAGAATGCTTTGGAGCAGATGAGAGGGTCATTTTGCTAAAAGGAGGTGGAGATCTGGTGATAGGTAATGGTGTTCTTGAAGGATGGGTGGCAGGTGATTGAACAGATGAGAGGCTAACACTATTCCAAAACACCTAAGCACTCGTGGGAACTTTAGGTGACGCACAAGTGTTTATGTGATCACCAGTGGTCAGAGAAGAGGGTGAGGGTCTGTAGAGTTGGTTAGGTTGGGTGTTATACTAAGGACACGAGATGTTTCTGAATGGGAGCAAGAAACAACTTGACATTTATGTGATGAAAGACAGGGATTAGACGTCACAGGGTAGCACATTCATCTCTCACCAGCAAAACGAATGGAGAATGTACAGAATGGCCTGTTTAGGAAGAGGGGAATGGATGTGATATGTCCTTAGAAATGGTAGCAATGTCAGAGAGACGAAGGCTAGAGAGGTGTTTACCAGATGCTTCCTTCCAGGGCTGGTGCCTTAGTTGGGGCTACCATTGCCGTGAAGTGACACCATAACCAAGACAATTTATAACAGAAAGCATTTAATGAGGGGCTTGCTTACAGTGTCAGAGGATGACGCCATGGCCATCATGGGGTGGGGGATGGGAAGCAGGCACGCATGGTGCTGGAAATGTAGTTTAGAACTTCTATCTTATTCACAAGGTAACAGAAAAGCACGAGCTTTAAAAAAATTTTCGATGTATTTATTGTGTCTTTCATATTGCACATCTCACTTCCATTCATTTCCCATCCCTGTGTTTCCACCCTCTGCCCTTCTAGCCCTCCCTTCCAAATAAAATTTAAGAGAAAAAAAGAAATAATTGTCATGGAAACTAGTTTGACACAGAGAGTCACATAGTAAACCCCTTATTGGGGGAGGTCCTTCTGTATGCTGTGGATATATGTTTCTCTTATTGGTTGGTGAATAAGTGCTGATTGGCCAGCAGCCAGGCAGGAAGGATAGGAGGGGCTACCAGACTAGAAGAAGGCTGGGAACAGGAAGACAGAGAGAGAGAGATGCCATGTAGCCGTCAAAGGAGTAACATGCCAGAGCATTCCGGGTAAGCCACAGCCTCGTGGCAATACATAGTTTAATAGAAATGGACTAATAATTAAGAGAGAGCTAGCCAATAAGAAGTCTGAGCCACCAGCCAAACAGTTTATAATTAACATAGCCTCTGTGTGTTTATTTGGGACTAAGGGGCCATGGGACCAGGTGGGACAGAAACTCCACCCACAAACCCCTTTGCCCTTGTCCGTATATCTTCACTTGCAAATGCTCATTGCAAAAGGTCATTGGTCTGGTTCGAGGCCTCAGGTTTCTGCTACACCATCCATCACTCGGCTGATTGTGTAGAAGCAAAGTGAGGAATGGGTTGTAGAGATTGATTTATTGCAATCTGGACAGAGGCAGATAGCTGCTGGGAGGATTCAGGGTGTGTGTTTGTGTGCATGTGTGTGCATGTTCGTTTTTCCCCTCCACCTAGAACTATGAGAAAATCACCCTGATTTTGGAATCATAATGACTGCAGAGCAAGTTGAGCAGGTCAGTGTTCTGTAGAGAAACATGAGTACTCTGTGTAAAGTGAGTTGTTTGCATGCATATGCAACTCACTTAGAATTTCAAAGAGATAGAGATCTGCCAGCCACTCTGCCTCAAGAGTTCTGGAATTAAAGGTGTGCACCACCATGCCAAGCCAGAACACTATCTTAAATATTGAAACATTTTTTAAATTAAAAAACAGATTTTAAAAATTTACATTTTAGTGTTCCTGATCCACAGCTTCCTACCATTTTCTCATCACTGCTGACTAATCATGGCTCCTGCTGTGTTAGCCGAGTTTCAGAGCTTTGAAGAGCCTTTAAGTTCTGTTCGCACTCGATGGAGTCAACTGTCCCTACCTGTCTTACTTCTCCTCTGGCTAATTCAGTTTTCCCGTTACAAGGATTTGATCCTTGGCTTCTAGGACTTGCTTTCCCGGCTGAGTTCCCAAGTTTACAATAGAATGTAGTTTGGGTTTTCCTCTAGCCTTTTCAGTCCTACTCGTCAGCAGTATGACTTAGTGCCTGCACTCTGTTCTTTCTCCTGACAAGTGGATTGGGAGTCATGACAGATCGCGTGTGAATCACACTCAGCTGAGGGGAGCGGAGAGGCTGAGACACACTGAAGGTGGAGCTGGGTGAGGTGCAGGCGGGTTGAGCACCCGGAGTCTGTGGTGAAAGTTTAGGGTTACAGATTTACATGCCTGAAAGTTTGACATAGTGTTTAAGTTTCAAAGAAACTCCAAATAGATGGTACTCAGTGGATCCCTGCTTGCCTATTGTCAGGTGATAGAGGCATCTGGGAGAATTTTTTTTTGTGCTGGTTTTGAAGCAGGTGGGGTAATTCTGTAACGAGGCGATTGCTCATGATCAGTCTGTCGTCTTCCTAGTTTGTAAAAGATGAAGGCTCTTGGGTTAAATTTTGGTTGAACACTTCCCCAGATCATGCCTCCCTATCAAAACCCCCTTGGAAACACTCAATGCAATATGGCCTTCAGAAGAATGATAGAGGCCAGCTGACTCAAATGTTCCCCCAAGGCCATGTGCTGCCGATTCAGTCACCATGCAGCGGTGCTGTTGGGAGATGGTGGGGCGTTGAAGAGTCAGGTCTGGTGGGAAGCAGCTGGATCACTGGAGGAATAATTTGAGTGAGATGTTGGGACACGGTTTCTTCCGTTTTGGGTTTTTGACTGCTGTCAGGGTGACAAGTTCCCTCTTTGATGTTCAAAGCAACAGGACCAAGTGCTATGGACTAACATCTTTCAACTGTGAAACAAAGTAACTCTTTTCCTTCACCAAGTGGATTGTTTCAGGTATTTTGTTACAGTCAGGGAAAGCTGGAACACTAAATATTGTCTAAGGAACATCAGTAATGTCAGAAAAAGGCACATCACAAAAAAGTACCCCAGAAGATGCTCACAGATCCTCCACACTCTAAAGGGGGCACAGTGCTGCTCCCGAGCTCCTCCCATGCTTGCCTGATCCAAACATCGCCGTGCTGCTCTGAGGCTGGGATTCAGGAACCCATGGTCTAGGCTACTAGGGTGCTGGGGTGCTGTGGTGCTGCGGTGCTGGATGCTGCGGTGCTGGATGCTGGGTGCTGCAGTGCTGGATGCTGGGTATTGTGTTGCTGGGGTGCAGGGTGCTGGGATGCTGGGGTACTAGGGTGCTAGGTGCTGGGGTGCTGGGTGCTGGGGTCCTGGTCTGGAACCTAGAACTTTCTGTGTGTTAGACACATCATGTTGGGAACACTCATATAGCTTTGTGAACCAAAGACGATAGCTTCCTGACAGAGTCCATGCCAAATCTTCTCCAGGTTTTCATTACAGGTTCACATTTATTGGTCAAGGATGCAATTCTTATTTGACATTTTTGTCTAGTGTCATACAGTGACATACAACAGAGCTGCCAGCAAGGGATAACAATCACCTTTGCACAAGTTGGGAAACCAAAAGTAAGTCTAAGGTATTACTTAAAAGGTATGCGTGTGTGTGTGTGTGTGTGTGTGTGTGTGTGTGTGTTTGTTTGTTTGTTTGTTTAAGCATTGTTCCAGGTTTCTTGTGGACGTTGGCAATATTTTACATACCAATGTTCTCCCATGTAAAATTGAAATAATAAAGCTGAAGTTCATGGGATTCCTAGGAGGACTAAAGGGTCACAGATGTGTAAATCCCTTAGACACACACATCTAATGGGGTGACAGATTATTACTGCTGTAATAGGCCAGGATTCAAATCTTTATGATTAAGTAGCATGATAAAAAAGTTAGCATCAAATTTTCACCTTTTAATGAAACTTATGCCCTAAACAAATTCATTCTTCTGCTATCACCACACCATTCCACTCAAGTGGAATTTTTATGGACTGTCTAAAATGGTTTTACTATTCCATGAATTCTGGTAGTCTGCAGATGCCTTGCTTGGGCTGTATATGTTAAAGGAGAGTTTGTTCCTATGTTTACTTATCTAGATATTTTACACACACACACGCACACACACACACAATAGGTTTTAAAAATGTTTTGGGGGTTTTATTATTATTTTTATTTTATGAGTTGTGGCTGTTTTGCCTGCAGGTGTGTCTGTACACCATGTGTGTGTGATTCCCATGGAGGGCAGAGGAAGGTGTCAGGTCCTCTGGAACTGGCGTTACAGACTGTTGTGAGCCATCATGTGAGCACTGGCAATCAAACCTGGGTCCTGTGCAAGAGCAGCCAGTGCTCTTAACTGCTGAGCGGTCTCTCCATCCCTGAATTCTAGGTTTTGTAGAAAAGAATTTTGAAGTGCACCCCTGTTCTATCGCTGCTGCTTCCTGGAGTTGGGGAGGGTTCTGACTCTGAATGGAGGATGCATGCTGCAGGTCTCTGCTCTGACTCTGAATGGAGGATGCATGCTGCAGGTCTCTGCTCTGACTCTGAATGGAGGATGTATGCTGCAGGTCTCTGCTCTGACTCTGAATGGAGGATGTATGCTGCAGGTCTCTGCTCTGACTCTGAATGGAGGATGCATGCTGCAGGTCTCTGCTCTGACTCTGAATGGAGGATGCATGCTGCAGGTCTCTGCTCTGACTCTGAATGGAGGATGCATGCTGCAGGTCTCTGCTCTGACTCTGAATGGAGGATGCATGCTGCAGGTCTCTGCTCTGACTCTGAATGGAGGATGCATGCTGCAGGTCTCTGCTCTGACTCTGAATGGAGGATGCATGCTGCAGGTCTCTGCTCTGACTCTGAATGGAGGATGCATGCTGCAGGTCTCTGCCTCTTGCTAACATCTGATGTAGTTTGCCTGGCTCTGCAGGCATCAGAGTGTCACCCAGATGTTCAAGGTAATGATTTCTTTTCTCATTTATTTTAATAATTGACAGCTCTCGGCTTGTTTTGTAGATTGTAGATGTATGGATGGAGAAGGCAGCCACTCAATTGTCCTTCCCATCAACAGATTTCCTAGCCAGTTAGACCTGCAAAGCCCCTGGAGGAGTATCTGTAGAGCCACCTTCAGTGACTCTCCAGTAGGTTGGTTTTGAACTCAAGTTCAACTCCACCTCTCCCAGTGGATTCACCTTATCTTTTCCAGCATATGTGTTCTGTCTCCAGTGCAGCCGAGTTGTACTCCACACAGGGTTTTATCCCAAGCTCAGAGACAGCTCTATACCCTTGACAAATCATACTAGCACACCCTTCTGGAATACCACCTCCCCGAGGATGTCTTCTCTGATCTCTCCCCTGGTTCAAGCCCCTGATAATTTGGCACTCTTTGAGTCCATCTCAGTGTGCTCTGGACTATGGTTAGACACGTAGATACCCTCATCCTGCCACTGGATGTGAGAACCCTGCTCACCACACCCCAGCATCCCAGGGCAGAAACCATGTCATAGTCTCAAAGTCTAATCCAAACCAAGGAAACAGTGTATTGTATAGGATGCCTGAAGTATTTGGTCCCTAGAAATACATTTTCAGTCAAGGGAGAGGATGTATTTGTACCCTACTTTAGGGGCTGGAGAGATGGGTGAGTGGTTAAGGGTGCTTTCTACTGTTGCAAATAAATAAATAAATAAATAAATAAATAAATAAATAAATAAATAAATAAATAAAATAAAATAAAAAAAAGAGCTTGGTTTCCAATACCCAAGTTATATGGTTTATAACTGCTTGCTCTAAGGGATCTGAAACTCTTCTTTTAGGACACCTCCATACATGTACACACACACACACACACACACACACACACACACACCTGAGAGACTCTACTTTTAAGATCAGAGAGTTGGATCAATAGAGATAAAGGCACTTGCCTCCAAGCCTGACAACACAGTTCCTGTTGGGTCCCCAGGACCCCCATGGTAAAAGGCAAGAACTGGCTGCCACAATTTATTCACTGACCTCCACACAGCATGGCACAGGTGTGCATACAACAACATACAAAGAAATAAATGTAACATAAATTTAAAAGAACTTCTTTGCTGTTATAGCTTGAAACTTATTTCTCCTCAATAGTGTGGTTTTGTTTCAGCCCTCCTGTAAAAGCTTAAGGGAACATTTTCTTGCATTATGCTGTTTCCTTGATTTCTCAGAGTCTTTGTTACTTGAGAAACAAGTTAACACCTGTGTGCTCAAGCAGATGAAAGGACTCACTAGAGTTAGAAGGCTCAGGTACACAGTCCCTGCTCAGTGCCTGGCTCTTATTCCTGTGTGGAAACTCACCTACGATTTGGAAGCTGGTTCAGGCTTGCTATGTTTTTCCAAAGTATTTCTTAAGAAAGAGCAGGTCAGAGAGTGTGGTTTTGCCTCCATGCCCCCCAAAAATGTATTTTTTCTTAAAAGAAAGGTTATTTCAATGGTCTGGCCATTCAAAGAAGTACACATTTAAGATTTTATAACCAACAAGGTAAAAATTAATTGAGAAAAATCCTGCCAATGAATGGTAAAACCATCAGACATGTGTGTGGAGAAAGGGAGATTGATAGCCTTATATTATCACCCTATGGATTAATTAACAATTATAAGGAGAAAAATCAAGTTTTATACTTTGCGGAAGTTACTTTATGCAAGAGGCAAAGAGCTGGCTAACCACGGTAGCATGTCTTCATTCCAGTCCTCTACAAAGTGACTTCCAGGCCAGCAAGGGCTATATAGTGAGGCCTTGTCTTAAACTATATCAAGAACACAGCATCAGCTACACAGTGTTCCTGCACAAAAAGAAAATTACCTCATATGACTCTGCCAACAAGGGACCAGTTAGGCAATCCCAAGCCTTTGTTACAAAACAAGTGAGCTAGACTCTTTAGATGAGTCCTCCTCTCCAAGGAAAACTCCTTGCACGGACTCTAAAGAGATATTAATAACTATCACACGCAATCATTGGTCAGACACTCAGAGGGAAAGCACAGCTGTTCCAGACTGCTATAAGCACAGCTGGTCATATTTGCATATGAACTATATACTGGATAGCGACAAGTTAACGAGCAGTTGAGGCTGTGGCCCGCTTCTGTTTTGATTGATCCACTGTTTCTGAAGTCCTGTAGTGTCTGAACAGGGAGGTTACAAAAGGAATATCGGTTCCACTGAGCTGACCAAAGTCGTCACAGTCAGGGCACACAATTCTGTGGACTATGCATACTGTTTTTCTTTTTTTTGGGGGGGGCAGTTCTAACTGCACAAAGGGGATACTGGGTGAATATCAGCCTTTGTGTTCATGTGTGTACAGGTACACATGTACCCTGTGTGTGAAGGCAGAGCGTCATTTCTCAGGCACCTTCTGCCTTTTCTTCAGAGTTGCTCCATAGCCTGGAACTTCACTGAGTGGACTAGAGCTGGCCAGCAAGCTCCAGGCCTGCCTGTCCCCTCTTCCCACCCCACCAGCGAGGGGCTTACAAGTGCACACTGTCCCAAGGCTTTTTGCATGGGTCCTGGGCTCAAACACTGTGTCAGGTTTGCAAGGCACACTTTACCGACTGAGCCACCTCCCTAGCATTAAATGTCAATTTGATTGTCACCAGTGGAATCCTAGAGCAGGGTCCCTGTTTTAGTGATCTGGGGATGTCTTGTCTAATGAAAATAGATTGCTGGTACAAACGGTGGAGAAATTCTTCTTTTAGTAGCGCAGGGTTGACAAAGCAGCTGGCGGGAACAGCCTTGGCTGTGTGCACTGAATCCCGTGGTTTATTAGCCTCATATAAGGGGGCATTGTGGAAGAATGTGGCAGCCTGGTTGGCAGTCACTGAAGAAATGAAATGTTCGGGCTGCCTGTTTCAGAGAGGGGCAGCCGACATTAACGGCTTACATTTTGTTCTAGTAGCAATGATATTTTTATTATTGGTGTCCTCAGGCACAGACTTTTTAATTTAAAACAGGAAGGTACGTTCAGGATAGAAATAGCCCTTCACCACAGGGGCATTGCCGCACCAAAATCACATCATACCTTACCTGCCAATCTTAGCAGCATGCCCGGTTTGGGGTGTCTGGCAGGAGGATGTAAGAAAGGTATTGGGAAAGAGAGAGCAGAGTCATCAGTGCCCTGAAAATGCTGAGGGCTTGCTCTGAAGCCTGGGACACCCCAGACTTTGTTCCTTTCTGACTGGCACCAAGCGTTTCCCTTATTAGTTGTAAAGTTATAACAACGCTCTTCGTTTGACTGATACGCTAGTGGATTTAAGTTGGCCACAAGTTTGTTGTTACTGTCCTCATCAGGTGTGTTTTATGGACTTTTCCTCATGACTATTCAGAAAACAAAACACAGCCACAGCACAGGTCGGGTGTGGCCTCGTACAGGACTGCACTTTCCATTGCTTGCTTCTTAGAGCACTTACAGTGGCATCTTGCTGAATGGGGGGGGGGGGGGGGGTCTTAGCCACAGGGAGGCTGACAGCCAAGTGGTTGGCAGCCACCTGGGTAAGCTGCTGTGGACATCATAGCCCTGCTGTCCCACTGGAAGGCATCACAGGGCAAGAACAGACCAGCCAAGGGCCGTGTACACTTGGGGATCCCAGAGTCACACTGCAAGAACATAATTTTCATCTGGTTCCCTCTGTAGCAAGATAACCTAAGTGTGACGGAAATGTCTGTAGGACTAAAGACTAGAGTCCAGGCATAGTGGTGCAAACTTGTAATCCCCAGAATTTGAGGTGAAGACAGGATGATGAGAAGTCAGGACCTTGAGGGGCAGGCGACACAGTGATTTTGAGCCCTGCGTGGGGTAACTTGACTTGGGGAGGCCAGGACAGAGGGCTATAGAGAGGGAGGGCTGGAGGGAGGGAGGGAGGGCTGAAGGATGGGGAGGAGGGAGGATGGGAAGGAGGGGGAAGGGAGGGAGAGGGGAGGATGGGAGGGAGGGAGGAAGCCAGGGAGGGAAGGAGGGAAGGAGGGAGGGAGGGGAGGAGGGAGGGAAGGCTGTGGAGAGGAGGCACACAGAGATTGGCCTGGGAAATATCACTCAGAATTCACACTTAGCTTGAAGGGGGCCCTGGCTTCCATCCTTCTCCTCATGAAGAAGAAACAAAGTGATTTATCTCATTCAACAAGGCGGAACGACAAAGTACAGGAAGCTCTGGCTGAGCTGGAGGAGAACTGTGGGAACAGGGCCACATCCTTATCTTTTGCCGGCTTTGCCTTTAAAGCTGGCTCCAGCTGTTAAGAATTCTTTCTGATAACAGAAAAAAAAAAAAAACCCGAAAACTTTCATTTTAATTTATCCCAACACGTGTGTTCTACACAGAACTCATTTTTTTTTAACAGAGTTTATTGTATTTAATACATTATAAAATCTGAAAAAAAAACTGTAGGAAAGCAGCAGACTGAAACTGGAGATCTCTAGGAAGAAATAGCTCTGGCCCCTCTGCCAAAGGATCAGCAATCAGCAGATCAGCATAAAAACAAAGGAAAGGTCACACCGTGAGTGCAGAGGACCAAAAAAGTGTCACTCTGTACAAACTACAGTTCAATCATCCTGTGTATGTACCGCCAATGCAGTGTGCTCATGAATGATCCTCTGAATTCCCTCCTGGTCCCTACCTGACGAAACATGAAACCTCCACTTGCAAAGAAACACCAGTGGGGTGTTTTGTTTGTTTTTTTTTTAAAAAAAAAAGAGGAAGGAAGAAAGAAAAGGAAGAAAGATAAAGGAAAAAGAAACAATGGATGGCTGTTGGCAATTGACTGTGTAAGGAGACTGTCCTCCCTGCTCATGGCTTATTTACTGGACAGAGACCTCAGAGACCCAGGACACTCGTGGCTGGCCATCGCAGCACCCACCATAGCTCTCTCTCTCTTGCATTTCCTACCTTTTGATATATATATAGTATATATATATTTATATTTATATATTGTTTTTACATCTGGAGTGATATCATAATTCCAATTGTTCCCATAGGAATACAGGTGTGATTTCTAGTGGATATAAATGTCTTTTATTCAATTTTAGCTTCAGAGCTTGGTTTACTGTCCCAGCTGCACACAAATGTTCCTTTTCGAATATTGTTATTGGTTGCGTATGTTT
This sequence comes from Phodopus roborovskii, assembly GCF_943737965.1. Lineage (NCBI taxonomy): Eukaryota > Metazoa > Chordata > Mammalia > Rodentia > Cricetidae > Phodopus > Phodopus roborovskii. Next base: position 15,481 of record NW_026125344.1, on the reverse strand, counting down.
TCTTTTTTGCATAAGAAATATGTCTGTTTAGTCCAGTGGCTCCTGTTTTATCCGGATGACCGAGGGTACTCGGGGTGTCCGCCTCAGTTCCCGTCGGAGGACATATTCACTGAACTGGGATGAGTCCACTCCTCCCCCCACAGGAGCCCACAATTTCAAATCCTCTTTGCTGCAACCGCCGAGGACCTGTGAAAACACAAGACAGGCATCTGCTTAGGGGCAAGAACAAGTTCACTGGCCACATGGACACGCCAAAGAGGTTCCAAAGCTCAATTCACGCACATTCAAGAATGACGGCAACAGTTTTCAACAGAAAGTAGTCGCAGCTGGAGCTACCGCTCACTTGTAGAATTGCTTGCATAGTGTGCACAAAGCCTGGCTTGGGCCGCTAGTACCACAAACAAACAAGAAGAGACGGAAAAGGTCTGCTGTAGCCTAAATGAGCTTTAATTAAATGTTCAATGCTCAAGTCAAATGCTAGCCAGATCCTTGCATGTGCTGCATGTGGGACACTTCAATACCGGAAGCCAGCCCTACGACTCCAAGATAGGGAGACAGGAAGCTAATTGAGCACTGTTTCTTTGGGATTCCCACAGACAGTTCACTGGACAGAATCAAATTCTGCCGATCTCTAAAGGGAAGGAGCGCCATAAGCCAAAACTTTAGACACAAGCTTGCTTCAACCTTTTTTTTTTTTTTTTTTTTTTTGGAGTGGAGTGAAATGCTGCTAACTCTCAAAATGTCACTGATAAGGTGGGATCATATGCCGTGTGACATTCAACACTTGGGAGGCAAAGGCAGGAGGATCAAGAGCATGGGACCAGCCTCAGCAGCTTCAGCTACACAGTGCGTGTTTGGCTGAAAGTAAGCAAGCAAAACCCTAAATATAACTCAGCAAGGCAAGCCTAATTATAATTAATTGATTAGCTAACTCATTAAGTGTGGTGCTGGGGCCTGAACCCAGGATCTTGTGCATGCTAGGCAAGCGCTCCACAAGAGAGCTAGCTACATCTCTTCTGGCCTCTCAATTATCATTTCTTATCACCAACTTTTCTACAAAGCATAGGAGCAAAATAATGTACTAGAAGAGACTGGAAAAACAAGAGCATGTGCTCAAGAAATACAGACAGAACAGTTGCCAGCCCTCTCCACAGGTGTTACTCAGTTGGTACAGGTGAATTTACTGTGCACATCAGATCGGCCTAATGACAGGGTGATGGGAGCCTTCCCTACGTTCCGGTGGATAAATGGTGGGAGCCAGAACTCTGAGCAGGATTCTCTAGCAGAGGAGGGAATGAAACCTGTCAGTGAGCGTGGCCTTGGTGTGCCTTCAAAGGATCTTCTGCCCCCTGGGAGAGGACATATGAGCGTGAGAATTATCAGACAACAGCAACCTTATTCTGATGCTTATTTCCCCCAGGGGCCCTTGAACACAGGCTGTCTTCCTCCCCAGAGGTTATCATACACAGAATGTGACAGATGTATGGTGTGACACAGTGCTGGCTTGCATGCACCCAAGTGCTTGTTTCAATGCTGTGGAAACAGCTTAGAAAGTTATTGCTTCCTTTCTATTTTTCTTAGTTTATTTATATATATAACCCCCCTCTGTGTGTGTGTGTGTGTGAGAGAGAGAGAGAGAGAGAGAGAGTCACCTCTCTCCTTCTGCCACCTGGGTCTCAGCAACTGAGCTCAGGTCACCAGTCTTGAGGGCAAGCACTTCTACCAGGTGAGCTAACTCACGGGCTGGTTAAACACCAAGTCCATAGCGAAGTTCCTTGGCTTCAGAACCCTTTTTAGGAATGTTTAAATGCCAGGGTAGATCTGCAGGTATCTGATGCCCTGTCCCTAAGCCTCTGTGTACTGACAGACAGATGTCTACCTCTTGGTGGTGGCTGGAGTGGGAAGCAAGAACGTGCTGGGGCCATGTGATTGATGAAGGTGACGCAGGTGAGATATGCACAGCTGATCAGTGCACCAGGCATACAGAAGACAAGGTGCTCACTGGCCGGGGGGGAGGGACTGAGACCTCCTCAGTCTGCGTTTGGATGCTGTGCCTGGCTCTATAGGCACCTGGCAGTGTGTGTGGGAGGAGAAAGGCTTTGAGGCTTCACAGGCATTTGGAGGCAACCCCGTCTGGGTGGGTGGGTGGGTGGGTGTGTGTGTGTGTGTGTGTGTGTGTGTGTGTGTACGACCACCTCACGCCACCAGGGGGTGCCATCCACATAGGTGAGAATGCAAACGTTACTCTCTGGAACCCCAGTAAACTGGACTCCTCTCTCTGGATGCTGGCAGGTCTCATTTTTCTGAGTTTCCTGCTATTCTGTCCAGGGACAGCTGCTTATACATTTGTAAAATTATAAACACCGTGTGACAGTTTCCCTGAGGCAGCATGATCCTGGGAGTATTTCTAGCCTTTAAACTCTTGGAGAGCACTTCGTGATGCTGGGAGTGGGACACAGACATGTTCTGCATTTGCTAGGTAAGCACGTTGCCACTGAGCTCCGTCCCAGCCCACTGTTGACAAGACAATGAACAAAGTCATGGGCCAGTTCCAACTATCTTTAGTAGGGACTGAGTGTGTGTGTGTGGGGGGGGCACTTTCAGCTGGCTGCCTTCTAATAGCGTTCAATGGCAGGGCTCTGAGGGAAGACATGGGTGTGCCTCTGCCTTCTCACAGCTGTTGTCAGAGGACAGTGACCCACTGACCTCAGTCCAGGAGAGGGCAGATCAGCTCAGCACACTGAGCTAAGATAGAAACAGCACCTATCAGCTTCTAAGGCGCGAAACCCCTCGAATGGTCTACACCAAAGCCTCAATCCCACCCAATGTTTTTCTTTTCCCAAAGTTCCATTCCAGTTCCGTTAAAAACCTGTCAGGCTTCTTACAACTCCTAGCCATAGTCAGAAAGCTTGTGACACCAGCAGTTAAGGCACTCAGAGACCACTGCTTTGTAACCTGCCTCCTCGTTTTCTCTATTATCATCTACTGTTCCACATACACACACACACACACACACACACACACACACACACACACACACACACATATACATATACATATATATATATGTATATATATATATATATAAAGACAGGGACTCATATAGACAAAGCTGGCCTTGGACTTGTTAATCAGCTGAAGACGGCCTTGAATTTCTTTATATCATTTTATTTATGTGAATATATATGTGCATCATTTGTGTATAGTTGCCTAAGGACAGGCGAGAATGTCAGAGCTGGAGTTGCAGGCGGTTATGTGGATGCCAGGTTCTGAACCCAAGTGGTCCTTACCTCTGGGTCATCTCTCTAGCCCTGACCTTGAATTTCTGATCCTCTTGCATCCACCTCCCAAGTGCTACAATTACAGGGATGCACCACAGCTCTTAGGAACTAAGAATCAGACCAGTGCCCAGTGCATGCTGGGTAAGCCCTCTACCAACTGATCTACATTCTTGGACCCTGGAGTATTTATTTTAGAACACGTTACAGCAGTTTCCTCTTCTGTTCAAAATTCTACACTGGCTTTCCACTGTCTCTCTGGTTTCCACTGTCTCTCTGGTTTCCACCGTCTCTCTGGCTTTCCTCTGTCTCTCTGGCTTTCCACTGTCTCTCTGGTTTCCACCGTCTGGCTTTCCTCTGTCTCTCTGGCTTTCCTCTGTCTCTCTGGCTTCCACTGTCTCTCTGGTTTCCACCGTCTGGCTTTCCTCTGTCTCTCTGGCTTTCCTCTGTCTCTCTGGCTTTCCACTGTCTCTCTGGCTTTCCTCTGTCTCTCTGGCTTTCCTCTCTCTGGCTTTCCACTGTCTCTCTCTGGCTTTCCTCTGTCTCTCTGGCTTTCCTCTCTCTGGCTCTCCTCTGTCTCTCTGGTTTCCACTGTCTCTCTGGCTTTCCACTTGTCTCACACAAGCAAATGAACACCAAACACAACAACCCTTCTCCCCCACAAGCCCCACTAAAACAGAAAATTCTGAGTGCTGACAGCTCTCTGAGGCTCACTATGGCCTCGTGTTCTAGCACAAACTCACTCCCGCTAATGCCTCGTCAAGTGACATTCCTGATAGCACTCAACATGCTGAGGGAGGGCACTTCCACTGTGGGCTCCTCACAACTTGACCATTCTGCCTGGAAGACCACTAGGGTTGGGTATAAAGTGCACCCCACGGGGCTTGGCTGTAGAAAGCCTGTTCTCCAGCTGGTGGACTAACCTAATTCCTTGATTCACTGATGAAGTCACAATGAATGGGCCTGGTTGGAAAAAGTTGCTCACTTAAAGGTACATCTTGCCAGGGTCACTTCCTGTTTATTGCCCTGGCCACCATTAAGTGAGCAACTTTGCTTTACCATACCTGTGAGTCACCACAGCCCAAGAAACAATGGAAGCAAGTGATTGCCTCTGAGACTACAGCCAAAAGAAACTACTAAGTTGTTTCTCTCTAGGTAATTGTTACAGTGAACACTAACACAAACACTGTCTCATTACTACCATTTGGGCAGTATTTATGTTGGTTAATGTCTGCCCCCACCCCACTTCTGAGACAAAAACTCCAGAAACACACAGCTGTTGTCTTGTTTTCATAATTGGTTCGCACAGTATTGAGCACATAATAGGTGCTCAGTAAAGACTCGTGGATTTATGGGATGGATGCTGAGGAGACTGAGAAGCCCCTACCTAATGTGGGCACTGCAATGACAGCTCCTCAGCTCCCTGGAGGAAAGGCGCTAGTGGAAGGGAGGCTAAGGGACAGCTTTGAGAACGGCACTGATGCTGTTCGGAATGTGCCGGCATACCTACCTGGACTGAGTTGAGGTGACAGTAGCCGTTCAGTGGGAACCTGATGACATGTGTTGAGTCGTGATTCCAGCCTGCATTGACGGAGTTGCACATGACATCGCCAATCTCTGGAAACACTTCTTCTATTAAGGACTTGTCTCCGCTGAGTGTGATCCTTTCTCCCAGGTCCGGAGCCACACGCACCACGAGGCACTCACAGGGCCGTGAAAAGCGGCCAGTTTCTCGTCCTGTTTCCATCGCTCCATCTCCAACAACATTGGCTGAAGTTGAAAATATTTTGCTTCTTCATATAACAAAGTATAGTCCTGGGGGGGGGGAATAAAAAGGCATTTCATGGTGGGAAAAATATGTAAGGTGCCAAAAACGGTCGTGCTTTGTTTTGCTCAGGATCTTACTAGGTAGCCCAGGTTGCCCTCGAACTCACGGCCCTCCACCCCCACCCCCTCCCCACAGGTGTTGGGACTACAGGTGTGTGTAATACTTGTGGACACGACAGAACCACTGTAGTCATGAACTTACAGCAGCCATGGCTGTGTCTACACATTCTATCGAGGACAGAGAAGGGCTAACAAGTCCCCGCTGCTAGCTGAGGTGCTGCTGACAACTCATGACTGTAAGGAGAGGAAGAGTATGCTTTCTTTAAGGGTGTGGCCTGGGTAGGCTGACCATGCTCCAGTGGATGGTCAGCTGGGCAGTATGATGGCTCCACATTCATGAGCATATGGACAACACAGACTGGACTCAGTGGGTCATTACAAAAAAAAGGGGACATCAAATTGGAGTAGGCATAGATTTGTGAGGAGTTGGGGGAAGGAGTGGGTGGTCAAAATACAATCTTATATGTATGTATGAAATTGACTAATTTTAAATGTTAATATTAAAAAGGAAATTGATGTCTATTCATTTGTGTTGCGGTTCAATAATCAAATCTAAATGCAAACGTTTCACTTACAACACATTTGTAAAGACTCAATTTGCATTCACTCACTCATCCACTCACTGTGCTGGCTAGTTTTATGTCAACTTGTTACAAACTGTAGTCATCTGAGAAGAGGGAACCCAAATGAGGAAGTGCCTCCACAAGATCGGGCTGTGGGCCTGCCTGTAGAGCATTTTCTCAATTAGTGACCAGTGGCGAAGGGTCCAGCCCACTGTGGGTGGTGCCATCCCTGGGCTGGTGAGAAAAGCAGGCTGAGCAAGCCATGGAGAACAAGTGAGCAAGCAGCAGCCACCATGGCCTCTGCATCAGCTCCTGCCTCCCGGTCCCCACCCTGCTCAAGTTCCCTTCCTGACCGCTTTGGTGATGAACAACGATGTGGAAGTATTAGCTCAAAAACACTTTCCTCTTCAAGTTGCTTTGGTCCTGGTGTTTCATTATAGCAACAGAAACCCTAACCCAGGCATTCATTCATTTTGTTAATGAAATAGGGCACTGGGAGCTAGCAGATAGGCCTGTTTCAGAGCTTTTCATGAATTAAGTCCTCAAATCTACAAAACTAGGCACCATCCTTACACAACTGAACGTTGAAATGGGAGAGGATTCACTTTTAGTTCAAAGATGCACCCGGGCATTTCAAGCTGGATGATGTTGGTGGGAATCTAAATTTAATCCGCTCTGATGGAACACACATGAGGTTCGGCTCGGCTGCAGATACACTCATGGGAGCCTCCAGCCCTTGCCACCTTCAGAACCCATTGTGGGAAACTGTAGAAGGCAACATAACCTCGAGTGGGTGTCTAGAGCATGTGCGTGGAACTTTTACTTAAACTTGGGTGTTGGTATGTGATGGTTTGGGCGAGGCCGATAGAGATTTGGAAGGTTCTTCCTGCCACCTGTCAGAGTTGTCTCAAAGCAGAGATGTCACCGAAACACAACCCCTGTGAACTGGATGAGAAAGGGGGCTTAGCCGTTTCTGAAACACTGAGGTGTGGGTCCTTTTCTCAGGGCGCACACATGGCCTGAATTAAAGCCCCGAGTCTATGGGATGGGTACCGAAATTCACACAGGGAGAATGGGGCCAAGGGGTGGGAATGGAAGGCAGCATGAGAGGCGATGTTGAAAAGCAGGTCAATATTATGTCTCAACGTAGCTATGGTCACAATCATCCCTGGGTGTGAGACAAGTGGATACTTGTCCAGACATGTCGACTGAGAATGCTTTAATCAGCTGACAAAGTCATTGCTGCCTTCCTTCCATGAGCCCAAGCTGACAGCTGGTGCTTGCCATTCACACGAGAGTCGGCTCTGTAAATACACGGCCTTGTGCTTCTAAGAGCAATGGACGGCCCAGAAGCAGAGGGTGGGCCAGAACTACACCTACAGTTCTTATTCTCTCTCTCTCTCCTCCCCCAAGGAAGCAGTAACCATGGCAGCAGCTTCATTCACATCTTCCTGAGAGACCAGGGGAATGGTACAATGGTTGGTACCAGTGGGCCTCTCATTGGACAGTTCATTTTCCAGATCGGGAAATAAAGACTAGGTGTAAGATGCTGTCAGGGACATTCATCTCAAGAGTCTGATACATCCTTACCTGCCTTTCCTCTTCCAGCAAAGGAAGCCATATTTCTATCTGCATGGCCTCCTGACTCCGGAGGCATGGTTTGGTTTTTAAGAAATTGAGAATTAGCCCTATCTCAAGATAGGGCAAAATCAAGGTGGATATGTCTACCGACCTAGAATCACAGAATTTTTAAGGTGAAGGCAGGAGGGTCAGGAGTTCAAAGCCAGCCAAGGCTACATGAAACTCTATTTCAAGACCACAGGGTGGGTGTGGTGTGCACACCTTTAATCCCAGCACTTGAGAGGTAAAGGAGGATCTCTGTGAGTTCAAGGCCAGCCTGGGCTACAAAGTAAGTTCCAGAACAGCCAAGGCTACAACAAAGAAATCCTGTCTTGAAAAAACCAACCAACCAAACAAACAAACAAAACGAAAAAGAACAATAATATCAAAACTTCTTAAGGTGTCAAGCCTTAAGAGCAGGAGACAGGGAGACCTGGGTTTCTGTGCAGCTTCCTAGGGCCTCTACTCCGGAACCTTGTTCTTTTTTAAATTATAGTGACTGCAAGGACCTACAATATTTATTAAGATGAACATTCTCAGAGATTTAGAAACGGAATGGAGGACTGGGGAGGAACAGAGTGGTTGGCTAAGTGTGGGTACCCAAGGAAATAAGCTGGGCAGCATCGCCATGCTGGCTCTGGGGCATGTGGAGACAAGTGGATCCTCGAGGCTCACTGGCCAGCCAGCCTAATGTCACCACATTCCAGGAAGTAAGACTCCTGTCTCAACGACAAAGTGCATGGAGTCCTGAGAAACAGCACCCGAGGCTGACCTCTGGCCTCCAAGTGAGTATACATGTATTCCCGTGCATGCACACACATGAACACATGTACACACATCCCCAAAATAAAAATCCAGAATCCATAACAGTAGCTACTTTGCAGGATTGAAATTGGAAGGCTAGCCCAGGCAACTCAATTAGATCCTGCCTTTAAACAACAGGAAACCTTAGTAAAAGCCAGGGAGGTAACTAAGCAGCATAGTACTTATCTAACATGTGTAAGGCTTTGGGGTTCAAGTCCCAGCATTGCAACCGACACACACACACACACACGCACGCACGCACGCACGCACGCACGCACGCACGCACGCACGCACGCACGCACGCACGCACACACCAAAAAGACCATAACTGAGAGCTGTATAAGCAGAGGGGGTTGCTGCTTGCTTGCCCACACAATACATTACTAATCAGTATGAGTTCTATTAATGCACATGGGTTTCCTAGTAAAGATGTTGGGAACAGCCTGTTTGCCCAGCTTGACCCCAGGGAGAAATCTGTCCCACAGCACGGAACAGTCATTGGGTCTCTGGCTGAATCTCCCAGCCACTGGAAGTTGGCTCTAACAAGTTATGGCACTTACAGGTTTTGGCAGCTTTGATTGTTATAAATGGCAGTGGTAGAAAGACCTGGATTTTCCCATGCCACCAACTTGTTTGTCCTAACTCTCTCTGGAGTTATGGTGATCAAACAAAAAAGTTTGTTTAAAAACAAATCGAATGGGCCGTGGTGGTGCACGCCTTAATCCCAGCACTCGGGAAGCAGAGACAGGTGAGTCTTTGTGAGTTTGAGTCCAGCCTGGTCTACAAAGTGAGTTCCAGGACAACCAGGGCAGTTACACAGACTTGGAAACAAAGAAACCCCACCCCACCCCAAATAATAAAATAAAATAGTAAATACTTGAAACAAAAGGCACAGGTTTCCTGTGACCCCCATGAAGATGTCTCACTATGCCAGGCTTTTACTGGTTCCTGTATCTCCCCCTGCACACGGCCTGCCCCCTCCCTCCCTGACAAACGGGGGCCTTCTGCTTCCATTTTCCACACAATACCCCCAGCCCATTCAGCTCTCCTCCTCTCCTAAAGTCCCTCTTTTATTTATCTCTCCCTCCCTCTGTCTCTCTCTCCCCTCTCTCGCTCTCCTCTCACACACCCAGATCCTGCATACAAAATAAATGTGACATTCGTGCTTAATGTGCTTAGCATGACCCCCGAGTTTCATTCTTCCCTGCTACTTGTATGATTTTACGCCTCCTTACCACTGAATAAAATTCCGCTGTGTTGTACACACTACACTTCCTTTATAAAACTCTTATTATTTATTATTATTGTGTACATCCTGTACGTGTACGGGTCAATGTGCCCCGTGACGTGTGTGTGTGTGTGGGGGGGGGGGATCAGAGGATAATTTTGTACGGCCAGTGGATTTGAGGATGGAGTCTTTATGAGCTCTGTGGATGGGCATCTGGGCTGGCTGTGTGTCTTGGCAACTGTTAAGTATTGAACATGGATGAGGACGCGCCTGACTTAGGTTCCTTTGGCTGCTTGCTCAAGTCCTTTACTTGCATTTTTGCTTTTGTCCTGTTTTGTTTTTGGCACCTGCACGGTACTTTCCATAGTGGTTACAGCAGGGAGCCTTCCCACCAGCAGCATATAAAGACTCCTGTCTCCCCACATATTCTCGACTAAAGTTTGTTGTCATTGGTCTTTTTAGTGACCTGAATCCTGACAGCAGGGAGATGGGAAACTGCAAAGCCATCCTTAACTCTATCTCCCGACAGCTCAGGGAAAATATGATTTCAAAAGAATGCCTTTATCTTGTAGCTTGTTAAAAAAAAAAAAAAATCATTAAAATGCATGAGATTTGGACTGTAAGACCCTAACATTGCTAGACAAGATATGCATTGAAAGGACTTTCTGAACTGACCAATAGCATTGCAGGAAGCCAAAGCCTCTACACAGCCCAGAGGGCAGCAGGGGCAGCCATGAAGTAGGAGCAACCCTCTGCCGGCTAGACCTCTGTCAGTGGGGTTAATACCTAGAGTCAGTAAAAAAAAAAAAAAAAAACACCAAGATTAAACACCCCCAAAGCGAGTAGACAGTTCTCAACGGTAGAAAACAAATGGCCAGAAAAAGTAGTAAAGTGTCCCACACCCTGAGTGTGGTGATTAAAATTTTACCTTTTGCTGCTGATCTGCCCTTCAGACACTGTACTCCTAGCAACATAGAGGCTGAAATTAGCCTTCCAGCTCTCTCCATTTGCAGTGGCTCTGAGGGCCCTCAGCAGCCACTTGGACTTGACATGGTCCATACGCTCCCTGACACCCCCAATAGCACACATCCCTGAAGGTGTCACTCAAGAGCGTACAGATGGCCTCTGCTCAGCTCTGTCTCTGTTGAGGACACCATGTTTCCAGCAGCTGTTGGCAGGAACGGAGCGGAGAAAGGGAACAGCCGGATGGCTGGCAGCATCCCTTTGTCCTGCTTCCCAGAATGCAAGTGTGAACTGGACCATGCATTCTCCACCACCTTGGATGCAGCCTTCTAAGCCCGTGAGCCAAAACAAACCTTTCCTTAACAAAAAAAATAACAAACATTGTGATACCGGTCATTCTCATAGTCCTGGTCAAAGGCTACGCGCCGGAGTCTACAATAGCTTTTACATGACTCCTTCCAGGGATCTGGCAGAAACCTATTTCCCACCCCACCTCCCCCTTCCCTCCAGGCTGGCGGCCCCCAGATCTTCCTCCTTCTGCCTTCCTGCCACATCTTTTTTCTGACTCTGACCTTTCTGCTTCCTCTTGCTTTTAAGAACCCGGTAACACAGCACACCCAGGTAATACAGGGCCATTTCCCCAACTCAAGTGCCTAGTTTTTATCAAACTGGAAGTCCTTTTGCCGTGTAGGGACTTAGGGCTTGGCTGTCAAAGGCGCTGTTCTGCCTGTCCCCCCCACCCAGGGCAAAGGTTATCCTCTCTTTGTACCCCATCTCTGTTTCTAGAACAGTCTCTGAGCCCCCTTCATAAGCACTGCTGTGGTCTAGATCCTTGTTTGATATCCCAGAGTGTTCTGAGAGCTACCCCAATTTACCCCACCCTAACTTCCATAAGGTGGAGTTTGAACTTTTCTAACCAAAAACTTTGATGCCCTCATCCAACGCCTCAGTGTCATGTGTCGCTCTGAACTGGGCGGTCTCTTCCTACCTGAATCATGATACAAAGTAACAAGTCAGCAGGCTACAAACAAGGCTTTGTGGGGTTCAGAGAGTGAATAGAGCTCTGGACTTCCCAAGCCATCATTCTAAGATGTTGAGCTTATAGTTACTGCATTTGTGGTGCCTTGCTGCAGTTTAAAGTAGGGTTTTCTAGAATGGGGTTCACAGCTCCACACTGCCCCAGTTTCTCCTCCACTGTTTAGACCTCAGCCTCTGTCAAGGAAACTGATGGAAACCTAAAATGCTGCATCTACAGCAAACCCTGACATGATAGAGGTCTCATGATCCAAAGGTAATAAAGCCATTGTGCTTGGCAAGATGGGGCCTTGGGTTCAACACCCACACTGTAAATAATCAATAAATACATGTATGAATAAAAATAAAATGTAATGAGGCTAGAGGACGTGGGGTTAGAGTCTTTCTTGCTCACTCTTTGTCCCTCTAATTACATAAAATTACATATTTTATAAATGACTCTGAAGCCCGGCCATGGATGGCCATCATCTTCTCTTGGCATGTTAGGGAGAAACAATGGCTGTTTGGAGACTTCTGGCCTTTTGGTAACTTCTGATGCTCATGAGCTTTAGAACTCTCCTCCCTTCACCCTGAGCCCCCAGCGTGGCATCCCATGGGCCTCACTCAGTGGGTATCATTTTCTCTCTCTTAACTGTATCCTGGCCGTGCTGTTGTCCTTTGTCCCACTGCTGTGCCTGGTTCCCAGGGAAGACAGCTGTCTGTGCTGCACAGAGATGAAGAGTACCCCTGGAGAAGAGCGGAGCCATTCAGGCGGCTCATCACGACAGCAATGCCTTCAGCATCGGCCAGCCTGACCATTGCACAGGTCCCTCTCCTAGTCCCCATTCTCCGAACTGTTTACTCTGGCCATCCATTCTCTTGGCAGAGCCCTCTATGTTGGTCTCCCTGCACCTCCTAGGACACAGTTCTAGTTTTGGCTCACCCAAGAGCTCCCTACAAAGTGGAGTCAGACCTGTTACGCCTTTAGAAACCTTGGTCCCATCCTTTAGCAGGTCTGTTTAATGCCATGATTTCAGCTTCCTGCTTTGAGTGTTTCACACAGCTTTGGGGGTTCTCTGTCCTGGCTCCCACTCCGTTGCCTCTAAATCTTGAAAATTTCCTAATGTCCCCTTCTGATCTGACAGTGTCCTTATTTGCCTTGTACAGGTTCTAAATGACTCTACTTTCATGTCAAGGCATTTGTGGAAACAGGCAGTGCACAGCAGGCTGACTCCAGCTCCCTCTGGGAAGATGTGGGCCCCGGTATCTGTTTTGCCTCCCTGTAAGTGAGGAGCTTTAGGCACAGCAACTGGAGTATGGTGAAGGCTGACACAGCTCTGACTGTTAAAGGGAAACAGATTTTCACAGACTTACCACGTTTCAGTGATTTTAGCTTCATAGAATATGTATTTTTTTTTTTAATTTATGGTAAGTTTTTTGATATAGGAAGAGGGAGACCCCACTTTACAGGTGAGCTTCCCTGAGACCTGAAGACAAGCACATGGGAGAACAAGTAAACGTGATGGACTCCAAAAATGCAAATAAATCAGGTTTTAAAAATGTGTTTCTTGGACTGGAGAGGATGGCTCAGTGGTTAAGAGCACCTGCTGTTTTTCCAGAGGACACAAGTTCAGTTCCCAGCACCCATGTAGGTGGCTTAGAGCTGCCTGTAACTCTGCTCCCGGAGATCCAATGCCTTCCCCCTGGCCTTTATAGGTACCCTGTACATACACAGTGCAGGTGCACTCATGTGCACATGCATGCTTACACACACGCACACGCACACGCACAGAGAAATAAAAATAAATTTTAGAAAATGCTTTTTGTTTATTAAGCACACTTTGGGGGTGTAACTAGCAGTACATTGTTTTCTTATTGCTGCTGTAAGAGCAGCAATCTTGGTGTTTAACCACATTCTCTGAGCATGGAAGTCAGAAGTCAGAAATAGGTCACAGCAGGACACCCCTTTTCCTGCGGATGCTAGGGGGCCAGCTGTCTCCTGGAAGCCAGTCAACAAAGCACTTCGTTCAGTCTCACCCAATTTGAGCCCTTGTCCCCTCTTATATAAGAGCCCTAGGGCCCACCTGGTTCTCCAGGAAAACGCTTCTCTAAGGCCTGGAACTGAGCTACCTTGTCAGAGTCCTGCCTGCCTGCCACACAGGAAGCACATTCGGTGGGCCTGTGCCCCGGGACTGGGTTTGGCGACAGTTCCTGTCTCTTCAAAGGCTGGGGTGGCCTGATGCACTTGATGTTTTACAGTGACCGGGACATGTCATGCTTGCAGGGCACCTGAGCCACCCTCATCCACTTTGAAAGCCACATCTGTGCCAAACACCACCCAGGGTCCCAGCAGTACAGAGATCTACTGGGAATGCAGTCAGTACTCAGGACAGTGGGGTTGTATTCCTGGGACCCTGAGGGACATGCTGGCTCCCAACAGCAGGGGGTCTCATAGAATAGATGGTACCATTTTCGCTTTAAAACAGTGTGCAGCCATCAGAAGTGACAGACCTCTGCAGGACTTACCTTCATTTAGTTTTAAAGACTTTTTCCCTACAAGGGGTGGGGTAGCTACCATGATTTTGCAGTGCTTTGACCTCTAAAGCTAACCATTAGCCCCACTCTGCAATTCTTTTCTTAGGCTGGCATTCCTGTTTTCTCCTCCTCCTCTCCTCTCTGTATGTATGTGTGTATGCACACGTGTGTGCACACATGCATGCACACAACAGAAACCAACCACGGCTTTCATTCCTCAGTTGCTCTACACTTGTTTTTTCACGGCTCTGTCACAAGCCTAAGCCAGGTAGGCCCGTCTGGCCGGGCAGTGAACCTGGGAGCTGTACGTTTTCCACATCTGCAGTGCTGATACCTCGGGAAAGTGCATGCTCAGCTCCTCATGTGGGTTCTCGCATGGAACTCAGGTCTTGGTGCCTGTGTGAACAACACACTTAGCATCTTATGGAGCCATCTCTCCAGGCTGGGGCTTGTTTCTCTGTTCTCAGAGTCTGAGCAGCTTGCTCATCTGTTCCTGTTCTCCTGCTCTGACTGAGACTTGGTACTAGAATAAGTCCTTCCCCTCACCAGTGAAAGGGACTCCCCAGCCTCTCCTGGTGACTCTTGGGTAATAGCACCCAGCTTTGCATTTATTTTTGATGACTATTAAAGGGGATGGATGCAGCAATGTGTCCATTCGGTACTTTGTTGTTGACCCTGCCCCCTGTACTCCTGCAGAGAAAGACTAGTCCTGCACAGCTAGCCATGACCCAAGGATGACAGCAGAGTCATTGGACCAACAGTCAGGCTTGCAGTCATGCTGGGTTTACTGCACTGCAGGAGGCAGGCCTGATTAGATTGGGGAGGGGAGGGGCTCCAGGCCTGTCCAGGAAGAGCCCAGGCTGGGACTCACTGTTCAGCCCCCCCTTTGTCCTCCTAGGTTGCTGCAGCTTATTTCGCCTCCAAGGCAGCATCCTCTGGAGGAAAGAAGCAGACACTGGCAAGAGTAACATCGTCTCTGAACGCGGGGGGGGGGGATGGGGGGAGGGATGCAAGGTGTCAGCAGTTGAGGGGGCTGGGCGCAGGTATCCTGAGGACTGAGGTCCTCAGTCTTGAGAAGGTTCTCACAGCTGAAATAACTAGAAGCACTGCTTGTGTCCCAGGGTTGGCTCAAGGGAAGCAGAGTAGAGGAGAGACTCTGGCCATTGCTGGATGGATCCATGGTAGTGACAGCAATTTAGGGGCCGGAGAATTTTAACAGCCAAGATCCCCAGAACTGTCCTACTGTTTCTACCGGTGAAAGGCAGCTTCCATAATTCCATGAGATAAACTAGCAGAAGTCTCTACCACCTCGTAAACACTTCTTGTCCATTAGCTAGACTGCTGCCTCTGGGCTGGGCTGACTGAATGCTCGAGGGCACGTAGCAAGGCTTAGAACGTTTCTTGTTGCTATAACTGGGGGGGGTCCAGACGCTGCCGCCTTGGTGGGGAGAGGCCAGAAAACCTGATCAAAGTCCTACATTGTACATGACAGCCCAACCTAGAGAATCACTGGGCCACAAATGTTGGCCATGCAGGCCCTGAAAAGTCGGCTTCACAGAGTCTGGTTTCTGCTATAGCCCAAGGGCATG